>NC_134785.1:5953494-5958494 GCF_046742065.1 Oratosquilla oratoria | reverse complement strand
ACCCATTTCATTCCCACATACTCCATTCCCATTCACCATCCCTCCCTCCTTCTTTTCTTGGCTCCTCCCTCATCTCGCCCACTGCCCTGTGTCAGAAGCAATGTAACAAGACACAGTACACCCATGCCCTTCAATGCATCATAGTATCATCCATACACAATCAATCTCCACTTACCCCTATTTTCTGTCTTCTCCCTTCTTTTCTCAACAGACATCCCCCTCTTTCCCAGTAACCCTTTTACACCATTCACCCATCTCATCCTCGGTCGCGCCCTCATGTTCACTTCACCTCTGCCTTTCACATTTCTTTTACTAATCTTTCTATGTGTCCAAACCATCCCAATACTCTTTCATCAACCTTATCTCCCAATTCACTTTCCACCCACACTCTCCTCCTCACCTCCTCTATCCAGCCTCGTAACCTATACCAGTCTTCTCTGGCATTTCCTCTCATACACATTTAAACTCTTCCTCTCTTTCTCACTTATGTTCCAATCACTCCATACAATTTCCTTTTATCATCCATTTCCAAATGTCTATTTCTCATTACATTTTTAATCTCCCAATACATTTACTTGCTTCTTTCAATCTACATTCTACCTCCACCTCCACTCCTTTTCCCACCACATTTGCCCTAAAGTATTTAAAGCTATCATTTCCTCCACTCTTTCTCCCTTAATACTCACTTCCAATTTGCTGCCATCCTCTCCCCTGGTACATCTCATCACCTTACGTTTACCCACATTTATCTTCAACTTCCTTTTTTCGTACACCTTCCCAAACTCTGTCACCAACTTCCTTAATCCACCCTCTGATCTTGCTACAATTGCAGTGTCGTCAGCAAAGAACAACTGGCTTATCTCCTATTTTCTCCATTTCCTTTAACCATTTCCAATCCCTGGCCTATTACCCTTGGATTTACCTCCTACACCACCCCATCCATATATAAATTGAACAGCCCCAGTGACATGATACATCCCTGACGAAGTCCCACCTTTACCTCAAACCACTCGCTCTCTCCATTTCTAATTCTAATGGAGGCTGCTACTCTCGTAAAAACTCTTGACTGCTCTTAACGTCTTTCCTCCTATCCCATATATCTAATACTTCCCAAAATACCTTCCTGTCAACCCTGTCATAAAAAAAATTCTAAATCCATAGAGGCCAAAAAAAAAAAAACATCCTTACCTTTTCCTAAAACTTCCTCACACATTTGTCTTACCACAAAAATCTGATCCAAGCAACCTCTACCTGTCTTAACCCACGCTGTTCCTCACCTTCTGTTCCTTTCCTAATCCTCTCAATCAAAACCCTCCTATAAGCTTTCCCAACTACACTCAACAAAGGATTACAAAGGATCACAAAGGCGGAACATTCCAACAGGAGACCTTTTGGTCCATATCTAGGTCGGGTGCAAAAAAACAAACATAATAATAATAAATGAATTAATAAATAAAAACTATAATAATGTAAATAATAAAGAAAATACATAAATAAATGCATAGATATAGTTAAATAATAAACAAACAGGTAAATAGTAAATAATAAATTGACGTATAACTAATAATAAATGAGAATCAAGCAAATAACAATAAACAAACAGACAAATGATAATAAAACAAATAAACAAATAATATAAAATAAATGATAATCATTACAACATCTTGCTTAGGTGTTTATCTAAATGATTCTTAAAGCTTCGAACTGAACTACATTGCACTGCCTCTGTAGGAAGTTTATTCCATTCATTAACTACACTTGTCCCCTTTTCCCTCGTAAAGGGGAACTATACATGCACTCCTACAGTCCTCTGGAACTCTACCCTCTTTTAGACCATCTCATTAAACAATCTCACCAGCTAGTCCACCATCACTGTACCTCCGTTTTTTAGACACTCCGTATGACACCCATCTAACCCAGGTGCCTTACCTGCTCTCATCATCTTAACAACTACTTTCACCTCATCTTTCTTTATTTCTCCTCCATTTTCCTCATTCCTCCGTCATTTCCTTAGTGCTTCCCACTGCAACTACCTTTCCCTTCCTATCCTCCTTCACATTCTACGACTCCTAAGATACTTTGCCCATTTTCCTCTTACCACCGTCTCTTCCATCATCATCTCTCCATCTGCACCTTTTCTCTTTTTTCCACTTGATTCACCTCTTCTTCCTCTCTTAATTTCCTTCCAAAACATCTTTTTATTACTTTCAAAAATTTCTGTCATACTCTTACCTCATTTCACATCTGTTCTCCTCTTTGCCTCCTTTATCTTATGTTTTATTTCTTTTTCTTTGTACCTCTCATATGATTCCCTCGTCCTATTATGTAATCAATATGTGAATGCTTGTTTCTTCTCTTCTACAACTTCTTTGCTTCATCATCCCACCACTCACTACTCTTCTTTCTATTTCCTCCCATCCTCCTTGTTCCACACACCATCTTTGCAAACTTTGTGACTCCCTCCTTGAAACATCCCCATTACTCCTCCACTCTTAGTTCTACTCTAACATTCACTCCCATTCTTCTCTCAGTTTCTCCTTGTACTCCTTCTTTTCTTTCTTATTTAAGCAGTTTATTCTAAGCATCTCCCTACCTTCTGTCCTTTTCCTCTTCATCTATTCTCCACTCTCAACTTACCTTCCACCAAAAATGATCTGATATTCCACCACTCCCCTAAAAACATGTACATCCAAAATGCTTCCTACTTTTCTCTTGGTTACCACTATATAGTCCATTAAAGCCTTATCTATCACCCTTCCATCCACCACCCTTTTCCATGTTTACTTATGCTTGACTTTCTCCATAAATATTGTGTTTGGTATCATAAATTCTCTTCCTAGACACATCACCATCAACTAGTCACTACGATTTTTTCCTAGCACTCCACACTTCTCAACCACTCCGTCTATTGGTTTGTCTCCTACCCTAGCATTGAGATCTCCCAATGCCACTACACAGACATTTCTCCCAAAACTCTCTATGCACTATTTTAAATATATCGAAAAACCCAGTCTTTCCTCTACACTCGTCTCACTACCAGGCCCATATGCACTTACATAGAACCCACATCTCCCTTCCCAGTTTCACCTTCATCCACATTAATCTTGAAGAAACCTCCTTCCACTCCACCACACACTTACCTTTCTCTTCACTCGTCTTCTTTTTACTCCTGACACTCTCCCAACTACACTCCCAAATTCAAATTCGCCCCTCCCTTTCAACTTAGTTTCACTCAATGCCAACACATCTATCTTTCTTTTCATAAACATACTGCCTGTCTCTTCCATTTTCCTCCCATCTGAACCACATTCACGCACATTAAAATACCCAAAATTTATGGTTCTGTTTGGAAAACTCCTCCCAGACTTTTTTTTTTTTTTTTTAATGAAAATTCTCATTGGGGCTAGAGAGAGTAGGATGCCTAGTCCTATCCCCGTCCCGTTTTTGTCGCCTTTTACGACTCAAGAGAAAACACTCGGTGGCAGTATTCCTCCCCCCCCCCACCACAGGGGCCATCGAAAAAGAAAATGTATATTCAGAGAAGGGGTACAGGGCAGTATTAAGAGTGGATGGAGAGCACGACGGAGGGACAGCTACAATATGATAAAGTATCATAATTTCTCTATGAATAGAAATTTCCTCTATCACAGAAATAATGATGTGGGGCTCTGGTCTGTAGGGGTGCCCCATATAGACCCTAAAGTATCAGCTGCATGCTACTGAGCAATTTTAACTTCACAATGATATGCAGCCAAAACCCCAGATAGGACATATTTGTGTATGTACTGTATGTGTGTGTGTGTGTGTGTGTGTGTGTGTGTGTGTGTGTGTGTGTGTGTGTGTGTATGTGTGTGTGTGTGTTTGTGTGTGTGTATTGTGGAAAGGTCACATCGAATGTATGATGAATTGCATGGCTCAAGGAGGAGAATAAATGGCCTTTTTGTCTACAGTTCTGACGTCATCAAAGTGACGCAACTCTTTTGTATCATCTGTCTGTAAACAACATATCTTTGCTGCTGTTGAGGAATAACATTGTTGTCTGTGATTGTCAATGGGTCCTACTATTTAGCGTAGATCCTCTTGAGTGATTATTTTTTATTTACTTTTTTTTTAACGGGAAATGAATTTGTTGTCACTATGGAAGAATTTTAAGTGGTCTGCTACTTTATGATTATGTTTATTTTATTCCTTATTTATTCATTTTTATTCATTCGCTTGTTTATTTACCTAATATTTACTGGGATAAAGAGAAACGTGTTACTTTATGGAATTCCTCGTATGTAATCCTAAAAACGGAATGTTTTAGAGTTAATGTGTTTTCTGTATTTGTCACAGAAATAATCATCGTCAGTTTTGTTCAGTTTACTTCTTTTGTTGCTGTTGTAGGGGAATATGCATGAGAATATGCATGAAAAAAGGAAAAAGAAAAAAATATATATATACATATTCATCAGGAACCACAGGATGGTGTTTAGGCATATATTCTTATCATTAGGTAATATTCTTGATCTACAGGAAGTGCTCCACCCAAGATATGTTTTAGTTATGTCTTTGTGTTCACAATGCAGGCTGGGAAATTAGCAATAATATTTCCACAGAGATAACCAGCGTTTCCATCCTTGGGGAAAAATTCGTTCCTAAGAGTTAAGTAGTCACAGTTAACCACGGGGGATCGAATGGGCGACTTTGTGTTGACGAAGCGTGGACCAAGTCGAACAAGCCACAACGGGACACCGTATCTGGAAGTCCTTCCATGAGAAATTTTGAATTTTCCGAAAGAGATAAAAAAAAAAAAAAAAAAAACAAGAATCGATAAACATATGAATAGAATAATGAAATAGACAAGATAAATAAATAAAGTAAAAATCATACTAGTCATTGACATTTTTATTATTTATTTATTCTTTTTTCATCAATTATTATTGTTATTGTTATCATTATTACTATTTCCTTTTTTACGGAAGGCGATAACAATGGTGATTAGAAGGAGACAACAGGAA
>NC_134785.1:5905994-5910994 GCF_046742065.1 Oratosquilla oratoria | reverse complement strand
CCTCTTCAATGAGCTTGCTGTAGGCCGTGACCCCTATGTGGACCCCCTCTGAATGGGGCCACTACAGCCCGCTACGCCCCTACGGACCACACCCCTTCTTACCTTGCAATTTGATGGTAAGCTCTAGGGAGAAGGAAATTGATGGTCTCCAGCCTTGGCCGGCCAAGACTTCCGTCCTGTGTCTGGTAGACCACACTTGCGGTGTCGTCATCGGTAATAGCCCTCACTACGTCCCGTACCACCACCACCACCACCTGGCCGGGTCGGGTGAGAAAAGCTACTCATCTCTTCCCACAGTTGAGGTCTTCCTCTGCCTTCCTCCTCGTCTTCCTCCATCTCCTCCTCCTCCCTTCCTTCTGTCCCTCCTCTTCCTCCTTTAATCCCTCCATCTTCACCCCTTCTTCTCCTCCTCCTCCTCCTCCTCCTCCTCCTGTTTTTAATATATGTAAAAGATTTAGACGATGGCTTCCTTTGTAAAGTATCAAAATTTGCTGATGACACGAAAATTACCGGTAAAGTAACAACTACCAAAGAAAAAGAAGCTCTGCAATCCGATCTAGACAGATTATCAAGTTGGACTAGCAAGTGGCAAATGAAATTGAACGTTAACAAATGTAAAGTCATGCACATTGGAAATAACAATAATCACCTCCAATACCAAATGAATTGCGAAATACTGGATTCATTAAATAAGGAAAAAAATCTTGGAGTTTTAATATCGAATGATATGAAGCCAAATCAACATTGTTCAGAATTGTTAAAACAGCAAATAAATTGGTTGGCTTTATCAGAAAAGATATTGCTAAAAAGTTATCATTCCTTGGTCCGTCCCCATTTTGAATACTCTGTACAATTTTGTTCCCCATACTACCAGAAAGATAATTGCAAACTAGAAAGAGTCCAACAGAGTAACTAAATTGATACCAAGGCTAAAAATCTGCAGTATGAAGAAAGACTTAAAAGTCTAAATTTATTCTCACTTTCAAAAAGGAGAATGCGAGGAGATTTGATAAAAAAAATTAAAATGTTCAGAGGCTTTGACATCATCAATGTCAAAGATTACTTTTCATTAGATCAATCAAATACAAGAAGACGTCACGATTTTAAAGTGATTGGTAAAATATTTTCTTCGAATGAAAGTAATTGGGTTGTTAATGTGTGGAATTCGTTACCTTCCACCGTCGTTGAAAGTAACACAATGACAACATTAAAAAAAGTTTAGATAAATTTTTGGACTCTAATCCGCAAATAAAATATTATCCTTTTGCAATAAAAATCTGACAGCCCGGCATGTAATTGGATAGGATAGTGGTAACAGTAGCGTTTAGTCTCCTTTCGCCTATCTGTCCTGTTTCTTCACTGTAGTTTAGTATGGTTAACACAAGCAGCCTCGAAAGGACTAGTAGGCCTGCTGTTGTTTCTTCTTCCTTTATGTTCCTCCTTCTCCTACTGCTTTTCCTCTTCCTTCAGGTTTCTGACTCTCTACCTCTCTTTACTTCTCTTGTCTTGTCTTGTCTTTGCTTCCTCTTTTCTTTCCTGTCGATCTCCCGTTCGGCTAAATTAGAACAATAATATCGCCGTCATCCCCTGAGTTTTCTGAAACCTTTTGGTTAGGTTAGGTAACGGGTTCTATTCGGTTAGGTTTGGTGTTGTGAGTTAGGTTAAGTTACGTTAAGTTAAATTAGGTTAGGGGTAAGGTTAAGTTAGGTTAGGTATGGTTAGGTTGGGTTACGTTAGATCAGGTCATGTGTGGTTAGGTTAGATTAAATTAGGTTAGGACAGGATGGGTAATCCCAGATATTGGTTGTGATTTTCAGAATCCCTAATTAGCTCAAAACCGATTTAACGGAAGTATGAGGTCCATAGCGGAACATCCTGGTTTAGCGGAAACATATTCACTATATCGTACTCATTTTTTCCGTTATCCGATGCTATGAGAGACTCGATATAACAGAAAATTCAGTTAAATCGAGTAACCCGAGCAGATTGGCAGGGATGAGGGAAGACCCTTCGTCCACGAAATGCTGAGACGGATGGGGGTAGGGGGTTTGGGTGGGTTTTAGTGTGTATGTACTGAGTGGGTGCATTGAGTCGGCTCCCCTTTCCTTATAAAGGGAAAAGGAGCTTGTGTATGTATGTATGTGTGCATATATATATATATATATATATATATATATATATATATATGTATATATATATATATACATATACATACATATTTATATGTGTGTGTGTGTGTGTGTGTGTGTGTGTGTGTGTATGTGTATGTATGTATGTACGTATGTATGTATGCTGCATTGATCGGAAATAGCGTATGGATCACACAGGCATATCATCTAATGTTATCAGAAGAAAACCTGTGAAGAGAATTATATATATATATATATAATATATATATATATATATATATATATATATATATATATATATATATGTGTGTGTGTGTGTGTGTGTGTGTGTGTGTGTGTGTGTGTGTGTGTGTGTGTGTGTATGTTTGTACGTATGTATGTATGCTGTATTGATCGGAAATAGCGTATGGATCACACAGCCATATCATCTGTTATCAGAAGAAAACATATTAAGAGAATTTTTATATATATATATATATATATATATGTGTGTGTGTGTGTGTGTGTGTGTGTGTGTGTGTGTGTGTGTGTGTGTGTGTATACATATATTATTTTGTCACTAAGATCACACTATTAACTGAATAAAATCGTCTGACATTGGTCGGAGCCAAATTGTAAAAGTGGGTCAGTGAGGGAGGTCGATTGGCCACCCCCCCTACACACACACACACACACACACACACACACACACACACACACACACACACACACAAGAAAAAAAGACAATCCAAACATGTGAAGAAGCTTTCGATCATCTCTTCCAACATGGTGACGCCTTTCATTATGTTACTCTGTCGATGACATGAACCTGAAGTGGGGGGGGGGGGAGCAGCCCAGTTCCCTGATGAAGGGTTTCTCGAGAACCCCTTCATGTCAGGTTCGAACCCTTCAGAATCACAAAGTCGCCTGAAGTTAGCCAGAAGAAAATGAGTTAATCATGTCACCACATTGAAGCCACCAAGGCGACGTGTGGCGGCGGCGGCTGTGACCTAAGTAGTGGAGGTGGCTGTGACAAGGCCTTAGAGGTGGCGGTGGTGGTGGCGGTGGTGGTGACGGTGTTCGCATTTTTACCATAGGTAACCAGTACCAAACGTGGAATAAAATAAGAATATAATTCTTTATCTAGGGGTCCGTTCCCAACTTCAAACCAGTGCATAAATCTGGCTTAACATAACCTAATCTAACTTAACCTAACCAAACCTAAGCCAAGCAAACCTATCCTGGGCTTACCCAACCTATCCAAATCTAACTTATCCTAACAAATCCTAACCTAGTACAACCTAACCCAACCTAACCTAACCTAACCCAACCTAACCTAACCCAACCTAATCTAACCCAACTTAGCTTAACCTATCCTAACCTAAGCTAACCTGTCCTGGCCTAATCTAACCCATCCTAATCTAAACTATCCTAACCAATCCTAATCTAACCTAACCTAACCTAATCTAACCAATTCTTTGAGTTTCAAAATCATCGCTGGGAGAAGATGACGTCACCCGAAATAGTGTGGGGAAGGGACCCGAAGGGTGCGAAGTCTGGGAAAGCACCCGGTAGGCAAGAAACCTTATTTTGTGCTAGTCATGCTTGTCGCCGAGGGAAAGAAATTACCGAACTGTCAATGAATTCCCAGCTGATGAGCTTCTGATGACGAGGCGGTGAAACGGGCTTATTATTGTTGTTGTTCCTGTCGTTGTCGCTTTATTTCTGCTGGCTGTGTTTGTTATCATTGTTGATGTTTTTTATGTTTTTGGTGTTAGTGTCGTTATCGATGTTGTTGTTGATGATGATGGCGATAAAGTTGATGCTGCCTTTGTTGTTAATGTCAATATCAATCTTGTTGTTGTTAGTGTTGGTATTGATATTGTTGTTGTTGTTTTTTCTGATACCCTTGCTGTTGTTAGTATTGTCGTTATGACCGTTAGCGCCTTCGTTGTTGTCGTAGGCATAGTCGTAGCTATAGTTGTCATCGTTCTGTGTACGAAGTTAGTGGGGGAGGGTGGGGAAGAAGGAGAGGAGGTAGAGTAAACAAGAAAGGAGGAAGAGTAGAGGAGAAGGAGGAGAGGGATAGAGGGACGAAGAAGGAGGAACAAGAAGGGGAAGAATAGAGGACAAGAAGTAGGGGTGGGCAGAGCGAGGAAGACTGGAGGAAGAAGAGGGAGTAAGAAGAAAGGGGAAGTAGGAGAGGCGGGAAGGGGGATCAAGATGGGGGAAGAAGAGAGCGGGGTAGATGGGGGGAGTAATAAAAGGATAAGTGAAGAAGGGGAGGAGGGAAGAAGAAGGGGTGAAGAAGAGGGAGGACAGAAGGGGAGGGAGCGGGGCACAGGGATAAGTAGAAGAGGAAGGTAAAGGGAACAAGAAGGGGTGAAGAGGAAGGGGAAAGAAGGGGAGGGGGTTGAGGAGTGATCAAGAAGGGGGAAAGAAGAAGAACGGGGGGGGGGAGTAGTAGGAACAATTCATTGGAGTAGTGAAAGTTCCTCCAAGAGAGTCTCCCCACCTTGAAGCCGCGGCACCGAGCCGACGAGGCCGCACCTTGACCTTTGGGTACGCTAGTACGACCCCTCGAGCACTCGGGTATAAGGGCCATTTCACCTTTTTCCTTTGACACCCATCATGACTCCAAGCATCCCTTGGTCAGCCCCCGACAAGGGTATTCAGCACATGCCACTTTATACATACATACATACATACATACATACATACATACAGACATACATATATATATATATATATATAATGTATATATATATATATATATTATATATGTATATATATGTATACATATATATGTATATATATATGTGTATGTATATGTGTGTATATATATATATATGTATATATATACATACATATAATATATATATGTATACAAAT
>NC_134785.1:5890994-5893494 GCF_046742065.1 Oratosquilla oratoria | reverse complement strand
TCTTATCATTTACAGTGTATAGTCATGTATTCATTTCGTTAGCTACCTATTCCTTCTCCAGTTTTCTGTGTCCCAATCTAACTAATTTATAAACTTTCTTTGTAGAAGCCATTTATTTAAAAAAGTCACACATGCACATATACGCCCACAAGTAAAATTATATAAGTATATGGGTGAATGTGTGTCTGTGTATGTGTATGTGTGTACACAGGTAAGTGCGTGTGTATTTTCGTATGTATGTCCAATTACCGTATTTGGACATGCTGAAATGTATAGGTTGTTATTATCAAACCTTTACATAATATTCAGTTTCCTGGCAAATCAACATTTAACCTTTTCATTACTATATCTCCCGTCATATAATTTTTTTTAAGTTGTCGCACTAAGAAAATAACTATCTAGTAAATCACAACCAACTAGGATTCAGACACAAACGATCTTGTGCAATTTACCTTCTAGAACCTTACAACACAGTTTACAACGAAAGAAACCAACACAGAATTAATAAATATAGATTAAAAAAAAATCGAAGGCTTTCCCACGCAAAAGACTACTAACTAAATTCACATCGGTTGGGTTAAGAAGTGACCTGATAAAGTTAACAGTGTTTGGTACATGTTGTGTCATAAGAACATAAGAATGAAGGAGACTACAAGAGACCATATGTCCTACATTAGACAGTTCCATGCCCATTACCACCTATTATCCCTATCCATAAAGTTACCCTCCCTTAAAACAACCAATAGTTTCATAATATGATTATGATCAAAGGAAGCTACACAGACAGACAAAAGTCTAACGGAACAAAGTAACATAGCTGTACTTTCGACAGCTAATAAATGATAATAAAAAAATAATGTCTGTGATGGATTACGCTAATACATCATGGGCGACACTCATCTCAGACACACGAGAACATAAACGACAAGTCACACGCGACAAAACACAACGAACAATCATTGGCTGAAGTTTTCGCAAACTCTTAAAAAGTGTCAAGGGCTCTAACGAGGGTGATGCAGGCAAGGTCATCATATTAAGACAACATAGAAGAACTCTTAGCAATGGATTTAAATTGGACAAATTTATGTTTACGAAGGAAATAGGCAAAAACTGGTTTGCCAGCAGAGGGGTTAACGATTGGAAAAGACTTAGTAAATCTGTGGTGAGCGCTGGTAACTTATAAAGATGATTCCAAGGATGAATCCTGTCAATTATCTTAGTAGATCTAGGTCAAAGGTCAAGGTTACAACGACGTAAAATGTGATTTTCATTCAAGGCTCCAATGCGTCAAAAGTTGTGGCCGTTACATCAATCTGACCAACGTTTATGATCGTTTCTAAGCGGATTAATAAAGTCTATCTTTTCTTATATTTTCTGACATCGTGTCATGTAGCAGCAAATGTTCAAGCTCTTCGATACATTCGACAACTAATGTCACTCAGCGGGATTCATCAGTTTGTTGTTATTCATTATATCTTTGTTCAAAGTCTGTACCCGTGACTGCTTTGAGCGTGATGAGGAGAGTGCTATATTTCTGTATGATATGCGTTATGCGAATGCTAGCGAGGCGCTGTAGGCCGATAAAAAAACAAATCATACGAAAGTTACTTAAATATTTTAATGTAGTTTTTCTTAAAAAAAAAAAACTCAGTTGGGAGTTCATACGTGTCTTCAAGATATCAAAAGGAAGTTAATATTAGAATTAAGAATATTTTCATACTAGATATCAACTAGGAAAGTATTAATGGCCCAAGAATGTTAGTGCATTGTAGATTTAATATTTAAATAAGCAGAACCTATTTTACCGATCGCGTAGTCAGTAAATAAAATTCTCTTCCCACGGAAAGGAGGGAATATAGCACAATACCTTTTTTTTAAACTCAACTTGATCACGGATCAAAACAATCCGATGTTACTACCTCCCAAAGACAATTACTTTGAATATTCATGCGTATGATTGTGGTTATTGATCTACTTATTTATTTGTCTATTTCATCGTTTTTACACATACGACCTCACTGTGGGTCGAAAGGTCTCCCGTTGACATTGATGCTTTGCCACTGCAGCCCAACGTAACCCATTGTGTGTATATATGGGGGGAGGCAACCATATCAGGGGCAGGGAAGGACCATCACTCATAGCACTTACCTACCTTCACCTTTCTTCACCCTCCTCTCTCCTCTTCCCCCTCTCCTCCTCTTCCTCCTCCTCCTTCTTCTCCTTTATCATTGTTCTCCTTCTCCTTCTCCTTCTTCTTCTCCTCCTCCTCCTCCTCTTCCTATTCTTCCTTGTCCGGCTGTGCCTCCCTTATAAGAATAAGAATAAAGAACCCTTATTATATGTCTGTATATGTATATGTATATATGTATATATGTATATATATATATATATATATATATATATATATATATATATATGTGTGTGTGTGTGTGTGTGTGTGTGTGTGTGTGTGTGTGTGTGTGTGTGTGTGTGTGTGTGTGTGTGTGTGTGTGTGTGTGTG
>NC_134785.1:5885994-5888494 GCF_046742065.1 Oratosquilla oratoria | reverse complement strand
CTTGTCGTAACTTGTTGGTGACGTGGTTGCTCACTGTTCAACAACGTGAACACAAATAAAAAAAATAAAAAATGGTGAACACCAGATAATTTCATTAATCTATTGTCATCCAAAGGTTCCCTCCTTCACTGAATAGAATTGCCTGGCGGCAGTCAGAGCAAAAGAAAACGTACTACCCAGTACGGAAGGGGCTCGAGCCATCTGGGTCTCGTCTGGAGGGGGAAAAGGAATGGAGGGGAATAGTGGGTGAGAGGAGGGGGAAGGAGGGGGAAGGGGAAGGGAAGGAGGATGGGGGAAGGAGAGGGGGGAAGGAAGGAATGGGAAAATGTAGCCAGAGGAGGTAGGGAGCAGGAAGGTGGAGAGGGAATGGGGGGAAATTGGGGGGAAGGGGAGGAGGAGGAGGAAGAGGGGGAGGATGAAGGGGGAGGGGAGGAGAGGGAAAGGAGGGGATTTAGGGAGAAGGGAGAGAAGAGAGGGAATGGGGGGAAAGGGAGGAAGAAGGAGAGGGGGGAAGTGGGAGCGACTGGGAATGGGGGAACGGAAAGCAAGGGAGAGGGGAAAGATGGAGAGGGAGTGGGAGAGGAGAGAAAAGAGAGGGAGCGGGCAAAGGAGAAGGGGGAGAAAGAAAAGGGACAGGGAGAAGGGAGAGGGAGGGAATGGGAGGGGGTGAGAGGGAGGGGAGGGGGATGTGAATGGGAGATCATGGGGGAGCACCTCAAGTATGGTAATGGGTCCCAGCTATCTAACTGTATAGAAATTATGCTCTCTATAAACCGCTACACGCAATTATGTTTTGTATAAAAAATTGCAACACATTTATATCTTAGGATAAGTGTGAATAGTAATAATAATAACAATAGTAGTAGTAATAATAATAATAAAATAATAATAATAATAATAATAATAATAATAATAATAATAATAATAATAATAATAATAATAATAATAATAATAATAATAATAATAATAATAATAATAATAATGATAATAATAATAATAATAGTAATAGAATTAAACAAGTGAAAATAAACAAATGAGTAGATAATTGGGTAAGTAGATAAATAACTGAAATAAACTCAAAAAATGAAATTAAACTAATGAATAGAAATGAAGAGATATGTACAAATAAATAAAGGAAAATATTAGATGAATAAAATAGAATAGAATAGAATAAAAAAAATTCAATAGAGTCACGTGATTCAATCAGACATTTCATGTCAGCAAAAGGCTTGAGCCGTTCTTGAACGCCTTGGACATAATTATTATTTTTTTTTTCTTTTGAGATTCTTCTTGCCATGAACTTCCATTGTGTATCCGAAGAAGATGCGGCCTTCCTGGCACGGAAGTTTTTCATTTACCAAAGTTCGACGACAGTTCTGTTTTTTTTATTTATTTTTTCATTTATTTATTCATATATTTTTATTTATCTTTTATATTTTAGATTTACTGATTGTCATTAGTATATGTACCTGTGCATATATACATGTATATATATATGACAATTTTCAAATTCATTTTCTGATTTTTTTTATCTATTCAAGACGATAACGTAACTGTGAGTTAAGTACTACATAGGAATCTATATTACGTACTCGACAAAAAGAAATCATGATGACGTTATGAGAATTGTAGCATGGGCCAATTTTTTCTCGTGACAATACATATACGCACACACACACACACACACACACACACACACACACACACACACACACACACACACACACACACACACACACACACACACACACACACACACACACACACACACACACACACACACACACACACACACACACACACACACACACACACACACACACACACACACACACACACACACACACACACACACACACACATATATATATATATATATGTATATATGTATATATATGTACATATATATACACATATAAATACACATACATATACATAGGCATATACTTATGTATATGCATACATACATATACAAATACATGTACACATACATATACATATCTACATTTACATATATAAGTATTTATACATACACATACATGTACATATATACATATACATATACATATACATATACATGTACAGATATATATATACATATACATATATATATATATATATATATATATACATATACATATACATATACATATTCATATACATACATATACATATACATATACATATACTTATATATATATATATATATATATATACATATACATATGCATTTACATATACATATACATACATATACATAGGCATATACTTATGTATATGCATACATACATATACAAATACATGTACACATACATATACATATCTACATTTACATATATACGGATTCATACATACATATACATGTACATATATACATATACATATACATATACATCTACCTATGCATATACATATATATATATACATATACATATACATATTCATATACATATACATATTCATATACATATATATATATATATATATATATATAATACAT
>NC_134785.1:5875994-5880994 GCF_046742065.1 Oratosquilla oratoria | reverse complement strand
TGAGATGGAGTAGTCAACTTCACCATCTGGGTCTTTAGTCAGTCAAAATGAGAAACTTCCTGCCGAGACAGTCGTATGTGCCACATCAGCTGTTGAGTTGTAAGATTCAAATATACAAACGCACTGTGATGTTTTTCCATGATTAAGTTTTGTTTTGATCGCTTGAAGGTGTTTATTTATTAATCTATTTATTGATTTATCTATTTATTCATCATTTTGTATGTTTATTAATATTATTTTTCATAAAATTTATTTTATTTTTTGTTTCATTTTTTTTCCGACGTAGTCGTTGGCCTCGTATATCGCTTCTTTGCCATTACCCCATCATAACTCTATTGTCTAACTGTCACCCGTTAAGGGTTAGAGTTAACCTGGATTAAGCTGTGACCTCTTTGGCTTGGGGATGAATAAGATAGTCTGACGGAATGTAGAGTGAAAAGAAAAGTACAAAACAGATGCGGAAAGTGTTATTGATTACACACAAATAACACATGACACTGGGGACGTTTAATGCGGGCATTGTCATTAGTATGATAATGTTGTTATTGTTAGCTTTATAGTTATTAGTATTATAATCATTAGTATTATAATTGTTTGCACTATGTTTCTTCCTTACAGATTTAAAAATAGGTTAGGTTCAGGTGAGTTCATGTAAGGTAGGCTTAAGTCAGGTTGGGTCGGGTTAGGTTCGATCGGATTGGTTTGGGCTAGCTTGGGTTAGGTCAGGTCAGGTCAGGTCAAGTCAGGTCAGCTTAGGATAGGTTGGCCTAGGTTAAGTAAGGTTGGGTTAGGTAGGTTAGGTTAGGTTGGATTGGGTTAGGTTAGGTTGGATTAGGTTAGGTTAACTTGGGTTAACCTAAGTGCCATGATTCACAAGTCGGAGTCGGAGAAGGGACCCGTTGGGAAAAATATACTGGTCGTCTGTTGTCATCTTCTCGCTCCACTGGAGATTCGAGCCACGAAGGACGCGCGTCGCGTGTGGTCGGAAGCTTCATCCTTCAATGGGGATGAAGGATTACCACAAACTGTGTATGTGTGTATGTGTGTGTGTGTGTGTGTGTGTGTGTGTGTGTGTGTGTGTGTGTGTGTGTGTGTGTGTGTGTGTGTGTGTGTGTGTGTGTGTGTGTGTGTGTGTTTACTTTATGTATGTGTGTTTGTATGTATGCGTACGTATGTATGTGTGTGTATGTATATTGTATATCTATGTGTATGTATTTTGTACTGTAGGTATGTTCTGTATGTATATGTGTGTAAGTATTTCTGTGTTTTTGTAAGTACGTACGTATGCGTGAATGTATTACGAACGTATGTACATATGTATGTATGCCTGTAATGTATATATGTATGTGTATGTATGTATGTATGTATGTATGTATGTATGTATGTATGCGTACGTATGTATGTGTGTGTATGTATATTGTATATCTATGTGTATGTATTTTGTACTGTATGTATGTTCTGTATGTATATGTGTGTAAGTATTTCTATGTTTTTGTAAGTACGTACGTATGCGTGAATGTATTACGAACGTATATACATATGTATGTATGCCTGTAATGTATATATGTATGTGTATGTATGTATGTATGTATGTATGTATGTATGTATGTATGTATGTATGTGTGTATGTATGTATGTATGTATGAATGTATGTATGTATGTACGTACGTATGTATGTATTTCTGTGTTTTTGTAAGTCCGCACGTATGCGTAAATGTATTACGAATATATATACATATGTATGTATGCATGTAATGTGTGTATGTATGTGTATGTATGTATGTACGTGCGTATGTATGTATTTCTGTGTTTTTGTAAGTCCACACGTATGCGTGAATGTATTACGGGGGGGTCGCCGATTTAATGAAGCGGCCTTGCTGTGGATGTGCTGTGTCCAGCGACACTGCTTCTGACCCAGGGCAGTGGACAGGGTGCAGGGATGACCCGTCATCTAGGAGGTGCTAAGATGGGAGGGAGGGTGGAGGGGTGTGGAGTGTTTTCGGGGATGGAATGGGTGGGAATGATTTTATGCCTTGTCCTTTTTGGCTACCTCCCTTGTAAGGGGGAAAAAGCCTTGGTATATGTATGTATATATATATGTATGCATGTATGTATGTATGCATGTAATATATGTATGTATGCATGTATGTATGTATGTATGTATGTATATCTGACTGGTTCATGTGTTGATGCAATATGGCTGATGTGGCAAGAGAGTTTGCGTGTGTTCTCGTGCAAATGGAAAATGATGAAATTAGACTTTTCACCTCGTAACGTCCAGAGCTCCTACTGTAAGTGGGACATTTAAGAACTTTTCTCTGGCCAACACAGGCGATTCTGTTCAGTTAAGAGGAGGCTGTAGACCTTAATAGGTTAGTTTTTGGCAACATATGGCTGCTCGGTTCCCGGATGACATGTCGTATTGCCACATAGGCAGCGTGGAGCTGCTGCCAACTACAGTATATGTTTGTGTAGATGGAATAAGCAGAGTAGATGTGAAGAAACGGGTGAATATGGACGTGGGAACATGTACATGGATGTTACCCTTTGCATCTCTTATTTTTTCTTTGGTTTTTCTTTTTCTTTATTTCGTTCTTTCACTCTTTATTTCCTTTTTCCTTTCATTTCCTACTTTCTTGTTATTTCTTTCTCATTTTATTTCTGCTTTTGGGGTCTTCAAATGTGTGAACTGTAAATACAGTTTTTCCTAAATCATAATCATACTTATTAAATAAAAATGTGCACACCTTCTGACCTGTGCTTACAGATGACTAATTAGATCTCATTTGGTCGTAATGATGCCCTGAACTCTAATGAGGGTAGTCACGCTCATGAGAGTAGCCACTCTCGTGAGAGCAACCATTCTCGTGAGGACAGCCACTCTCATGAGAGGAGTAACCACTCTGGTGAGTGTGGTAAGCACTCTCGCCATTTCGCGGGCGATGCATCGCTCAATGAACCATAAAAAACACCTCATCGGTGCATCGCACACTTGAGAGGGGGTCAGGTGTCCCCAATCAGCTGACTCACGTTTTGTATCATTATGAAAAAAATAAAATAAAATAAAAAATAAATAAATAAATAAATAGAACTTACTCCTGGTGGGTCCTTTCCCCTGGTACTCCCCTTCCCACTACATTTCGGGTGATGTCTTGTTTTTTTTTCCGTCTTGATATTTTGTAGTTGTGCTTGTTCATATACATTCCACTGGCCGTGATGGTTTTTGATGATCAGGTTAGGTCTGTTTAACTTAGGTTTGGTCATGTTAGGTTAATGCTATAGTTCCGAAATCGTTGAAAGGACCTGTTGGAAAGTAATTCTATTCTTGCTTAAGAACATGATGGCCAACGCCTGGAATTACTGAACAGAAGTAGGCGGTTCCAAGACCCAAGAATTAACACATAACGTCAATACGGCCTAAAATCTCCCAAATTCTAAGTAAAGCTATCATATCAAACCCCCTCGCACTGCAGGTGACGGATGTGATGTTTGGGGAAAGTTGAGAGTAGTTTCCGGGAGGAATTCAAACTGTTTTGCCGCACTTACGTGAACACTTGTTCTTGTGCGGTGACCTTTGAGTTCGACCGTTTCCGTTCTTCGAAGTCAGAGTTCTTCCTCGTTTTGAGCTGCGTCCGGCTTTGTGTTCCCCCTGGCCTCTCTCTGATGTTCTTTCTTTTTTACCTAAGTTGAATTTTATTTTCTTATTTTTTTTTATTTGTCTCCTCTGATCTCTCTTTTATGTTCTCGTTTTTCTATTTTCTATTTTCTTTCCGTACCAATTCTCCTCAATTAATTCCTCTGATCCTCTCCAATTCGACTCACTTTAAACATTCATAATTTTTTTATCGACTATACTTGACGGAATGATTCCTTCTGAAAGTACTACATTCATTTTTGTCATATTTTACTTTATGTAATGAAACAATAAATGTACCACAGTCCACTGAAACTCTTTTTTCCTGTAGACACACATTAAACAATCTAACTAACCATTCCACCATACAACTAAACTGCCTTGCCGATTTTCTTCTTTCAATACTCTTTATAATCTTACTTTTATCACAGCCCTATCATTTTCCCCTCGTATTATAATAATTTTGATAGCATCACCCATTACCACAATCAAACTCTTCCTATCTTCCTGTTTATTCAACAACTCCCGGGGAATATCTGACAAAGAGCGCAGTTATGATGGAATGACTTGTGAGATTGTTTAATAAGTGTCTAAAGGAAGGCTGTATTCCAATGGACTGGAACGTGTGTATTGTTGTACCATAGAAGGGAAAAGGGGTCAAAAATGGGTCAGTCCGATAACAGTGATAATAATGATGATAATGATAATATTAATGATAGTAATAATAATGATAATAGTAATAATGATAATAAAGATGATAGTGATAATATTGATGATATCAATAATGATAGTAATAATGATAATGATAATATTGATGATAGTAATGATAAGAGTAATGATGATAATAATGACAATGATAATGATAAAACAATCACAATAGTAATAATGATAATAGTAATAATAGATAAGATAGAAACATGCATATTTGTAATTAAGTAGTCATACACGGTACCCTGGGGTACCTCCACCTTGTTCATCATCACTGATCCTCCGAAGGGACGCCAAGTTTCCCTCGAACTCGTCGCTCAGCCTCGACTCCAGCAGCCAGGAGTCGGACTGACAACCCAGCTGCCAGCTGTGCTACAGTGGTGAGAATAAGCTCCTCGACACTGGTATGCAGTGTTGGTATGTGGTACGAAAGACTTCGAAAACTATCGTACTGTACTTCGCCAGTAACAGACCAACTTTTTTGTTGATTTCGGTTAAGACTTAAGTGGCGGACAATGACTTCGGAGAGAGTTCAGATTAAAACCACTTTAGGTACGTAAGTGCAAAGTGTCGACGAACTTTTTGACCCAACTGTACCCCCAGCTTTACCCACGGCCAAGAGACGACGGACGGGTGGGTTACGGCTTTCACTGCACTT
>NC_134785.1:5838494-5850994 GCF_046742065.1 Oratosquilla oratoria | reverse complement strand
TATACAATCTCTTAGCTCATCTTTCAGCTTTTCTATATATGACGGAAAGATAATCTGATATTTGGAGATTTGAAAAATTGAATATTGTAACCGAAGTCGTTTTAACTCAAACGAACTCTCAACTGTCGGCACTGGTGAAGCGCGTGGAAGCCCAGTGTGATATAACCCCTTAGGGAAGGCAATAGAAAGGAGGAAGAGGAATATTCAGAAATGGTCAACATTCTTTCTGTAGAACTGATGTCAAATCACGAAAAGAATGCTGCGTGTCTCGGATCCGTTTAGTTTCTCTTCTTTTTTCCTGTTTGAACTAGACCTTAATCGGTCGAGATCCTGTAGTGCACACACACACACACACACACACACACACACACACACACACACACACACACACACACGCACGCACGCACGCACGCACGCACGCACACACACACACACACACACACACACACACACACACACACACACACACACACACACACACACACACACACACACACACACACACACACACACACACACACACAGGGCTTGATGGCGCAGTAATAGCGATCGCAACTGCTGTCACAGCGGTCCGGGTTCGAAGCCCGCCCAGGGCTGAAATAATTTCTGTATCGATGCGCTGCGAGTCGTTACTCCAACTCTCGTAGGCAGGGAGTTGGGGGTGTGTATGCGTGTAAGGTCTCAGTATTATCCATAGATCGGTTATGCGAGCTCTGAGCTCTCGTCCGGGAGGTTAATAGGTTAATGGCTGTCGATCGTGAGTCCAACGTGTGATCCAAGACAATAATGAATCACACACACACACACACACACACACACACACACACACACACACACACACATTGGTAGGTTCTTCGTTCTTTTCTTTCAGGAACGGCTATCTACGGACGTTTTATAATTTTTTGCATTTTTTTTTAACAGTTTTCACTTCTTATTTTTTTCCAAGCAGCGGCTTCGCCGCACCTGCCTACGGCAGGTTGCTTGGCCTGCGGTGTTGCTCGATTCGCTCGAGGGCGGTTCGCTTGCGGGCGCTTCGCACCCTTGGGCTCTGCCCCTATTTTGTTAAAGGTTGGAAATTGTACAATAAAACATACTTTATAATTAACAATTGCGCCTACTTGTGATGTAGAACTTGGAAGGTGTTACACACCTTTATGCTCACGCATTTTCACTCCTTCTGCCATCTTCAGTGTTATGGCCATATCTGGTATTTTTTGTGAGTTTTAACATACTCTTCTGTTAATTGTCTTACGTTTGAGAACTCTTTCAACAAACCTTTAAAGCAGATGTTGTTATCAATCAAGTAGTCGTATATTATGGCCAATATCTTCTCATTCTCTTCTATTTCTTTCAGTTCTCTCTTGTCTCTTTTAACAGTCGATTTCTTTTCGCGATTTGCTATATTGTTGGCTGCTAACCGTTTAGATCTAAACTTGAGCTGTTGATCTCCGTCATGATAGAAGTAAAGGTCCAAAAACGCATCATTCGTTACCGTTAAAGGTTTGTTTGGTACAGGTTTGGACAGACTTTCGTCGTCATTTAATACACGTTTGTTATTGTCATTGAGAAGATCTTCTGGAAGCATACCTTCTCGTAACATTCTATGGGTTTAGAGTCCCTTTGTGATGATACACCATCCCCCTAATCTTGTAACACATGCTCTTTTCAGCTGCATTTTCAAGCTTACTTGCAGTTGAAGATGATGTAACAGAAAACAATAAGTTGAATCCTATGATGTTCTCAAGGAACCTGTCCGATAACGGCGACGAACCGTCACACAGTGACTTTAGTTAACATTCTTTGAGTTTTAACAGCTCTGTTACGTTCACTTGTCAATTAGTACAATAAATGTACGAATTCTCTTTCTTCCATAAAAGCGCTTGACACATCTTGCACCTGAGTTCATCTATCACATTTAAATGATGAGCTGACACTTTTTATTGACTTCCTGTAAACTTCCAATCAGATTACAGGTGTCTCTTGTTTCCTTCTTGTTAGCGTGTTTACCGCTTCTGTCTTCTTTTATCTCGGCTAATATTTTTGCCTCTTCCTCAATTAGATGTGCCTCTCTTCCTTGTTATTAAATAGCTGCCGATATCCTCTTTCTGATCTGCACACGTCTCCTCTGCTCCTGTTGCAGCTTCTCTTTTTCTGCTCTCTTCTCTACTTTTACTTTCCTTTTTCTAGCCTTTTCTTCCTCGAGTTTGTTCTCTTGGTTTTTTTTTTCTCAGGAACCGGAGAATCCTCTAAAGGTGTATCTGGGAAGCGTTTCATGGCCGGTCTCTGTTGTTCTTGATTTGAGGTATATGGGTATAAACTGGACAAATTTAGATTTAAGAAGGGAATAGGCAAGAATTGGTATACTAATAGGGTGGTCGATGAATGGAATAAACTTAGTAACCATGTAGTAAGAGCTGAAACTATCAGTTGTTTTAAGAAACGATTAGACAACTTTATGGATGGGGATGACAGGTGGTGATGGATACGGAGCTGCCTAGTGTAGGCCTTATGGTCTCTTGCAGTCTCCTTTATTCTTATGTTCTTATGTTTTCATGTTCTTATGTTCTGCTCGACGCCTTCCTTTTTATGTTTCACTGCATTTTTCACTTTCCTTATGGCATATTTGTTGCGAATAACAATTCTTTTCGACGCCCTGTAAAGTCTATCTAGGAAATGCATCTGATAATTTCTGTGATCAAACACTGCGCCGTTTTTAAAGAAGTTCTTGTATCCTGCAAATTAGCTTTGTATGAACTTCTCAAAATCTTCATCTGTTATCTCATTATGCGAACACTCCAATCCATCAAAGTGTTCATCACTACACTCGTATACTTTGTCTGCCTCTAATTTAGCTTTGAAAGCCATCACCATCCTGTGAAAATCACGCACAGAAGCCTTCATGTTGGACGCTTTGACGTTGCTATACGGGTTAGGGTTTGTGTTCATTCCTCAATTTAGACGCTAACTCCTTGTTCTCTATGAACTCCTTCGATATACCCTTGGTAGACGTGAGC
The DNA here is from genome assembly GCF_046742065.1 of Oratosquilla oratoria. Taxonomy (NCBI): domain Eukaryota; kingdom Metazoa; phylum Arthropoda; class Malacostraca; order Stomatopoda; family Squillidae; genus Oratosquilla; species Oratosquilla oratoria. The sequence goes on along the minus strand of NC_134785.1, from coordinate 5,847,980 downwards.
CACTTCCACACGTTCCTCTGTCTACGCTTTTTATTAGCGGCTTCTTCTGGCATACTCTTTATGTTGGCGATGAAACAACAACTTTTCCCCTGAAATCACCTACTCTTTTCAAAAGTAAACTTACCAATAGGTTACCATGAACTGTCCCCAAAACACCGTCAGCAAAGGATCTAAAATGAAGGAAAAGGATCAAGTATTTTTTTTATTTAGTATTAGATTAGATTTAATTTATTTTTTATTTTTACAAACACTAGAAGTGGGTTCTCCTCACGTGTCTTGGATCAAATTTCTCTGTGGCCCAGGACCTGTCCGAAGAGGGAAGGGTAAAGGGTTCTGAAAGATCAGACGGTAAGCGATGTCTGGAGGCGAGGATCAAACCGGAGACCTCTTCCGTACTTCTTTTTATTTATTTATTTATTTATTTATCTATTTATTTTTTACTGGCTTTCTTTTTTTTTTTTTGCTTCTCTTATTTTTGTTGCCTTTCTTTCTTTATTCTTTTTCGTTTAGTTTCTTTTCTTTTTGGTTATTTGTTTTTTGTAGTCGTTTACATTTTTTCTTCGATTTTACTTATTCATTATAAATATTTACTTATTTTCTATTTGTTTGTTTGCATATTTATTTATTTATTCATTAGCTTATTCAATTATTTATTCATTTATCTATTTATCAGCGTTTTCATTTTTGTATTTATCTACCTTTTTGTTTATTTACATATAATTATTTTTATCTATTTATTTATTTAATCGTTTCTTAATTTTTTATTTGTGTATTTATCATTATTTTTTCTTAATATCCTGTATCAATTTAGAGCGGTAGGTAGTGTCAAGGTTGCCCCTTCAGGAGGTTCCATAAACCGACCCGGTTGGGATTCCCACGTTTCATGACTGTCTGGGGCGGAATTCCCAAGGGCATAAAAAATAAAATCACGACTCTAGTTAAGAAGCGTGTAAGAAGGAGATCGGACAGAAGATTTGAAGAACGAGGTGGAGAAGTTTGCAGAAGTGACGTGGCACAGGTTGGCGCAGTCGTGCGACTCACGGAAGAGATTGAGAGATGCCTTTGTCCGGCGGCAGACTCCGAGTGGCTCATGAACGAATATTGAATCCCATGGGAGACCAGTGAGACAGAATAGAAAAAATTGCAGGAGTAACATGACACAGGTTAGGAGAGGTACTGAACTTTGAAGGAGAACATGGCGAATATGCGGCCTGCCTCTCTCTCTCTCTCTCTCTCTCTCTCTCTCTCTCTCTCTCTCTCTCTCTCTCTCTCTCTCTCTCTCTCTCTCTCTCTCTCTCTCTCTCTCTCTCTCTCTCTCTCTCTCTCTCTCTCTCTCTCTCCTTTCTGTGTCTGTCTCTGTCTCTCCCTGTCTTTCTCTCTCTGTCTCCTTTCTGAATCTGTCTCTGTCTCTCCCTGTCTTTCTCTCTCTCTCAGCCTCTCTCTCTCTCTCTCTCTCTCTCTCTCTCTATCTCTCTCTCTCTCTCTCTCTCTCTCTCTCTCTCTCTCTCTCTCTCTCTCTCTCTCTCTCTCTCCCTCTCTCTCTCTCTCTCTCTCTCTCTCTCTCTCTCTCTCTCTCTCTCTCTCTCTCTCTCTCTCTCTCTCTCTCTCTCTCTCTCTCTCTCTCTCTCTCTCTCCTTCTCTCTCTCTCTCCCTCGTCACGTGAGCTGAGAGGCACGTGTAGGGGTTTGAACGTGAGGAGGTCGGCCTCTATTGGGTGTTTTTTTTTTTCTTCCTCACGTGTGCCCTTGTTGTCCCGAGTCGGCCGCGTTACGAAAGAATGACGTAGCAGAACTCGTTTTAGAGTAGTTGAACAGGAGGAAGGTTGGATGTTCCAGAGCAGTGCTTTGTCCTCATCCTATCCCTTTTTTTCTTTGTTCATTGTGACGCCCATGCTTCAGCTCTTCCTGTGAAGGGTGTCGTTATGTCTGTGTTGGTTTGTGATTTTCGAAAACTTGTTTTTTTTTATGATGTCCAACTTCATGAACAGGTCTTCCAATGAGAACTAGATTTTTACTTTGCCTGTTGTGTTCTGAATTCAAACGTAGACCTTCGTTAAAGGAAACTCAGTTCGGACCAACTTGCTAATCGGGACACTTTAGTGCAGTAGTATATTCAGAAGACCTACGGACTATCTTGTTACAGATGCCATTGTGTAGGTATAGAGATTATTCCTTATCATCTTTAACGCAGTAATGTTAAGACATGGTGATGGGCGGAATCAATGTGAAAAAAGGACCGCCCCTCTTAGCACGGTACTAACGGTGGTATTCTTATTTTTTTTTTCCTTATATAGGTCTTATATAAATCCTTGGAAGGGAAAGATTTATTTAAGGAAGGAATTTTCTAAAAATACCACCGTAAGATTCTTACGGTGGTATTCTTAAAATATTCTTTCCTTATATGAATATTTCCCTTCCAAGGATTTATATAAGATTTATATTAGGAAAGATTTTTTTTTTTAAGAATACCACTGTAAGAAGATTACCAAAGTGATATTCATTGGTAGTTAAATTCCTTTCATCACTGTTAAATCAGAGTTAACTTATACTGATTAACAGAGGTTAACTTAATTGGATCACCATCCTCTTAGGAAGGTACCACGAAGATTACCAGTGTTAGTCATTGGTAGTTAAATTCCTTCCATCACTGATAAACAAGGTTAACTTTTGCTGATTTATAAGATTAAATTGTGATAGTTAACAAGATTATCTTATGCTGGTTAACAAGGCTGACTTAATTGGATCAGCAATAGGATGATAGCAAGCAGCGAGTTGCTAAACCTTTCATTGTTCTGATTGGTACAACTTCAGGATGGAAAGATGTTACGAGTGGAGTTCTTCAGGGTTCCGTTCTTGGGTCACGTCTGCTCCTGGCTTTAGTCAGTGACATAGGTCATGGACTGATGTCATTAAGATGTGTGGGACAGAAAATAGTCACGCAAGTCAACTGAATGAATGAAGAACACTTAGACAAAAGCAAAAATTTTAGAAGTGACAAATCAGATTTACCCTAAACAACTACATGATGGACATATGTTTAAATAGTCACACAAATTTCTCTCTCTCTTTCTATTTCTCTCTTTCTCTCACTCTCTCTCTCTCTTTCTATCTCTCTCTCTCTCTCTCTCTCTCTGTACAACTGTATCAACTTCTCAGTTGACAAAGAACTTACACCTTATTGACAGGTATTATAGAAAAATAATCAGAAAAAAATGAACAGAACACTGGAACAACAAAGCTGAAAAGTGGAACAGAAGAGGAGCCGCGGACATAATCATTAAATCAAAATCGATCACATTCCACCAGACAAAGCTTATGTAACTGATGATGCAGATATTTGAACTTCATCTGTCTGGCAACACTGCGGTGTTGACACAAACCCTCGGGGCACACCGCGCGACTTGAGTCAGCGTTTTCATGCTTACTCAGCAGGTGGGGGAAAGGGGGAAAGGAGGGGGGGAGTAGGAAGGGTGGGATAGATTTTTCGTGAGTGCTAATAGCTTCGTTGCAGTCACGGTTATATAAGGACATAATGTTACATATACAATGGCGGAGTTTTGTAATTGGCTCTGTTAAGCATGTGCAATACTGTGAAGTAGTTTGTTCATCAGAGTTAGTGATATATATTTATATATATATATATATATATATATATATATATATATTTATATATATATATAAACATTTTTATCAACCACAATGCACTTTGATTCTAAGCCAACAACATCGGACGAACCGTGGAGGCACATGCATAAATTGAAACGTGGTACGCCCGAGGACTCGAACCAACTCGGCGAGAACGTTACCATTGCCGTATTGACTATTAGACCAATACACCATCGTGATGGTGTATTGGTCTAATAGTAAAATTAAGTTAGCTTTATCGTTATTGTTAATCATAGACCCATGGGCGACGTCTCTTATGAGTCTGCAAACATTTTCATCTGTTTTCATTTGAACTGTGTCAGTCCGTTTACCCGAAAACTTTATCTAAATGTTATTTTTCATTTGCATCTGGCCGAGCGACTTAGAGCGTCGCAACTTGCGTCGGAGGTCGAAGTGATGGCAGTTCGATTTCTGCCCTGAGCCATCATCTGCATATACCAAACAGCATCATCCCCCTCCCCCACCACCACCACCACAAAAAATATATATATATATACCGTTGTTCTGAAATATAGAAATAGTAATAGTAATAATAATAATAATAATAGTAATAATAATAATAATAATAATAATAATAATAATACTAATAGTAATAATAATAGTAATAATAATAATGATAATAATAATAATAATAATAATAATAATAATAATAATAATAATAATAATAATAATAATAATAATAATAATAATAATAATAATAATAATAATAATAATAACAATAATGATGATGATGATGATGATGATGATGATGATGATGATGATGATGATGATGATGATGATGATGATGATGATGATGATGATGATGATGATGATGAATAATAATAATAATAATAATAATAATAATAATAATAATAATAATAATAATAATAATAATAATAATAATAATAATAATAATAATAATGATAATAGTAATAGTAATAGTAATAGTAATAGTAATAATAATAACTAATAATAATAATAATAATAATAATAATAATAATAATAATAATAATAATAATAATAATAATAATGATAATGATAATGATAATAATAATAATAATAATAATAATAATAATAATAATAATAATAATAATAATAATAATAATAATAATAATAATAATAATAATAATAATAATAATAATAATAATAATAATAACAATAATAATAATAGTAATAGTAACAATAATAATAATGATAATAATAGTAATACTAATAATGATAATAGATAGGATAGATAAAAAGTGTGAGGAGAAAGAATGTTCTAGAGCTTCCCAAAAGAAGGAAGGGACATTGTGCTTTCACAGAAAACGGGAGAGGCGTTCTAGAAAATCTAGTAAGGGACATTGAACTGCCTAATGTAGGCATTATGGTCTCTTGCATTCTTTCTCATTCTTATAATCCTATGTATTGCGTTGTTTCCTAGAAAAGGGAGGCATGTAGTTTCCAAGTCCAGAAGAAAAAATGGCACTGAAAACAGCAGAGAGAAGCTGAAGAATGTAATAAGTTAGTAGATAAATAAATGAACGAACAAATAAGTGAAGGATACAGATAAATGGGTAAATGAATATCAAATGAAAGCATAAATAGGAAAACTTTGGACTTCCAATTGTCGCTCAGAAGAAGCGAGTGGGGAAAGTCATTCTAGTACACAGTCGCCTGCAAAGTTCTGGAGATGCCCCCCTCCCCACTCCTTGATTGGACGAGGGTACAAGATTCAAGTCTAAGGCCTCATAGTACTGAGAAATATTATGAGAAAATAAGAAAAAAATTTAATTGTAAACACAGATGAAACATAGAATAAACACTTTATTCGATTCAAATATAAATCAACCAAATTTATTAAATTCTTTCCTCCCGAATTATCTGATTGGATGCCACATCCACACTCCATTTGGATGCCCGGGGCCACTGACCCTTTGCCCTCCCTCCCCCTCCCCCTCCCCATCTCCCCCCCCTTTACCTCACCAGCTCTGCACGCCACTGCACGCACACCATACAAGCTTAGACTATTCTATTCTGTTTTAGGAAAACTGTGGTCCAGAGGGATATCTTTGAAACATTTCGAGACTTCTGGTCTGGCAGGCTCTGTTTACCTCCGGAGAATCTCTGGATTGAAAGGATTCTTTCAAAGAAAATAAGAACATAAGAATAGAGGAGGCTGCAAGAGACCATAAGGCCTACACTAGGCAGTTCCATGTCCATTATCACCTATCATTCCCATTCATAAAGTTATCTAAACTTCTCTTAAAACAGTGGCCAAAACAGTTAATAGTTTTATCAATCACTACAAGGTTACTAACTTTATTTCATTTGTTAACCACTCAGTTGGTAAACCAATTCTTGCCTATTTTTCTCTTGAATCTAAATTTGTCCAATATAAATCCTTTACTACGAGTCCTGCCCTACAGTCTTAATATGATGGCCTTGCCAGCATCACCCTGTTAAAGCCCTTGATTCATTTGAATACCTCTATTACATCACCCCGCACTCTTCGTCTTTCCAGAGAGTTAAGGTGCCTGAAGGCGGCGGCACACTAAGCCACCATGCTACTTGCTTTTGCTACTTCGTCTGAGTAGAAACGACTTCGGTTACAATATTCTAGACTTCCGTAAGAACATCTCAACAATGTGTCTAATATTCGTATTTTAGGTTTAACTTCTCTTAGTTCGTCAGTCAGCTTCTCACTGTGTGACGCAAGAGTAATTTGACATTTAGAAATTTGAAGAAAAAAAAAAGTCGTAAACGAAGTCGTGTCTACTCAAACGAAGTAGCAAAAGGAGGTAGCGTGTTAGCGAGAAGTGCCTATTGTGCCGCCACCTTAGGTAGAGAGGCGACCGCGCCATCAATAGCAATAACGTGGACATGGCGTTATGTTGATAAAGAACCACGTTACGCCCCCACTGCGTTACATGACTAATGTAGCACCTGCTCAGTCGCTGCTGTTACGGTCTGTCGTTCACCAGCGCTTCTATCCTTGTCGAGAATCTCGCCCTTGGACAGAAATACCTAAACATTTTGAGATGTCTGTGATGTAAATATGGAATTTATTCCTGATGAATTGATCTATTTTGTATATGTTCTGTACACTCGGATGTCTTCTCCTTGTAGGCGAGAGTATGGATGAACTACTTGGTAACAACCACTCCATCTGCGAAGTGAAAACCGTTGGGTGGGTCAAGACTTTTGACCACCTCTTTACAACAACAGCAGCGCCCTAGCCGGTTCTTCCATCGGAAGGCTCCGCCCTTTTGTCTGTCTGTTTGTCTGTCTTTTTATCTGTCTGTCTGCCTGTCTGTTTGACACAAAGGTATTTACACTACGGGTGTGGTTCTGGTACTCCGGGAGGAAAATCCTTCATTTCAGATGAATAAAATGGTCTGGTGACAACTTTGAGTGGAATCCTTGTAAGAGAATGACAGTCAACGGATTGAGCGGACTATAATAATAAAAGAAACATTACATTTTAGCCAGAATTAAATATATAAGTCGCGTAAACGGACTAGGAAATGAATGAAGAGTTTGTATGTACTTGTACGTCTGTATATCTAGATATGAATATATATCAACATACCCGTGCGAAGTAAATGTTGTAACATATACGTACAAAAATATGTTAATGATAAAAATAGTAATGCGACCACATTGTGTGATCCTCTTCAGCAGAAAGAGGACCAAAGATTGTGGTAGTAATATACAGGAAGTGATTTTATAATCTTTCTCTTCGCCAACAGTGAGTATATATATATATATATATATATATATATATATATATATATATATACATATATACATATATATATCTGTGTGTGGGTGTATATATCTATATATATATATATATGTATATATATATAATATGTATATGTATATATATATACATATATATACATATATATGTGCATTTTTTGGAAGTAGGCCATTAATTATGCATGCGTTGTTAAAGTCAACAGCTGTGATAGCATTATTCTGTTTATAGAATAACATAGAAAAGAAATTCTATAAACAGAATAATGCTATCACAGTTGTTGACTTTAACAACGCATGCAATATATATATATATATATATATATATATATATATATATATATATATATAAACTTTCAATGAATCATGTGCGAGCGTACCTTAGGAGATAGTACTGAGAGCATATAATTTTAACCCATTCAAGCAGATGGCATCCTCTACAGTTTTTGCTTTGGTTTTACTTTTTACGGTCTCACCCAACCAAAGAGTTTCTTTACAGTCATTCAAGAATGTTTAAAAGTCCAGATTTTGAACCTTAAATGCACCTGTCTCCTCCCGAACAAAACCAGAGAAACGTTTATGGTAATTGGTTCGTGCTCTCTCGCACGTACTCCTGCAGATTCTGTAGTTTTTATACGTAGTCTATTTTAGGACCTTCTCATCAGATTCAGTCTTCTTGCCATAGACTACAAAAAAAAAATTGTCTTACGTCATGAGGTCTTACGTAAGCTCTGAAAAGCCGGCTTAACCTCCTGCAGCACCTGTGTTGATTAGAGTTTAATGAAATCTGATTTGCTCTTTGATTAGTTAAGAGGAGAGTATTGACGTCACTGTATACAGTAGGTGGTTTGGTTAGGTTAGGTTAGGTTTTTTTTTGTAAAGTTAAGTTATTTCAGGTTAAATGGGATAAATAGTGCCAAATATTGGCTAGGATTTGCCAAATATTAACTGCATTTTGCCAACTATTGGTAGGAATATGCCCTATATTGGCTTCAATATGCCAAATACTGGGTGGATTTTGCCAAATATCAGCTGGAATTTGCCAAACTACGGTTGGGATTTGCCAAATATCAGCTGGAATTTGCCAAACTACGGTTGGGATTTGCCAAATATTGGCAGGGATTTGCCAAATAGTTGCTGGTATATGACAAATATTGGCTGCATTTTGTCAAATATTGGCAGAAATTTGCCGAATATTAGCTGGAATTTGCCAAATATTAGCTGGAATTTGCCAAATATTGGCTGGAATTTGCCAAATAACGATACTAATCAAACATGGTATATTGCTGATATCACGAGAGCCACACAGTCATGGCAGCAGCAATACTGTCGTTATAATGATTTTTTTTTTCCAAAATTGATTGACAGCCTCATGAATTATAGTGAGTTGCAATGATAAAACATACTGACAGGAGTGTTCTACTTAATTACGTGATGATAACTGGACATTTCAAATCAAAAGGACTTAGTAACTAATCCGAGTAATACAATATTCACAGGCTCACGAATTATTAAGTTTTTTCTTTGAAGTTGTTGTTGATCTAGATTTCGTAATACTATTTGGTACACGAAGGATATGCTATTAGTTTGAGCGCTCCGATTTTCACTTCGGGTTCACTGAGGAATGGAGGTGCAGGGTTCCTCTTGAACTTGTTTTGAAGTGCAGGACCGACCCATTATTTTCGTGTTACATATATTAATACACACACACACACACACACACACTATATATATATATATATATATATATATATATATATATATATATATTTATATATATATGTATATATGACGTAAGTGGAGTAGGAAACGCAGGATTCTTAGTCTGAATTCATTCCTGACGAGGTTCGCATACCTGCGAAACGAGTCAGGAATAAACTAAGACTAAGACTCTTGTGTTTCCTACTCTACTTACGTCAACCTGTCAGAATGTCTCAATATATATATATATATATATATATATATATATATATATATATATATATATATATATATATATATATATATATAAACAGCGGTCAAATTTGATTATATACATGCATATAAAGATAGCTGCAGTGGGAAATGCTAAGAAAATGAGAGTGATGAGTGAGGAAAATGG
>NC_134785.1:5828494-5830994 GCF_046742065.1 Oratosquilla oratoria | reverse complement strand
ATGCTAGAAGAAGACAGAGCAGAAAGAAAACAAGATATGGAAGAGAGACGTGAAAAACCGTCAATCGACATATTTTCCATAGACAAACTAAAAGGAGTGATAACCGATGAAAATAAAGTTGAACCTCAAAATCTTGGCAAGCTAGGAGACTTCAAATGTAAATACTGCCAAGCCTTGATGTGGAAAAAAGAGCCCAGGACAGTTTGTTGTAATAACGGGCAAGTCTTGGCTGTTATTCCATCAGAAATCAAAGACAAGACTGTTAAATGCCTCTACGACGGAACTTCTGAATTTTCTGATCGTGTGTTTATTTGTAAAACCTTCATTAATACAAGAAAATTTATGGACAGAGGGTATCTCAGGGGGCGTAGCCCCAATGGCGCGAAGCGCCCGATAGCGAAGCGAGCAGCGCCGCAGTTCAAGCACACCTGGCGAAGCCTGGGCCGGCGAAGCCGGCTGCTTGTAAATATAAAAAAATAAAATCTTACTCTCCTCGAGTCTTTTCTAAGACTTTCTTGAACATATCTGTTGCATTTGAGACTAAAGCGCGGTTCACACGAGCAATGTTGCGGCACAAAGTTATCAGTTTCTTGGCAGTTTTTTCCCGCTTTGCGGTCATTAGTCGTACTAGCTAGTGTGTGCAAACACCACCTGGTTTACCATTATATATAATTGGCTGCACGGGTACCTACACGTCTCATTCTATCATATGCATTAAAAAAACATTGTGGAAGAAGCTTTACCTCGAGTCAAATTCCTCATTATTGGGTACTGAGTCTTGATTCCCAGGGTTCTTTCGGTGAACAGCTGTGCACGAAGCTTGTGCTTGGAGTAGTCAGCATCTTTCGGGGTCGCAGAGGCGTCTTTACTCTTCTGCCAACTCGCGCTGGGATTTTACTACACATTGAGGCCACACCAACTTGTCAGACATTATGTATAAGGCAATTTGGACAACGTTAGAGGGCCACAAAAGCTTCCTGTGGGGTCCTGTGTCGGGAGCAATATGACCATCTTCACAGTATCTCGGGAACTCGGAACTTGTTTACGAAAAGTGCTGCCGCAGCACGGAAAACGGGAGTTTGGTGCCGCAACATTACTCGTGTGAACCGCGTTTAAGATATTTGTAGATCTTCCTTGTTAAGACCCTAAAGTCCATTTCAGGTTGTCACCTACAATATTCCTAGCTATGTTTTCTGCTTCATAATACCAAAGGACAGACGACCTCAAGGGGTCTCGACCGAACTAGGTTTCTATCAGTCTAGAGACCGTTCCCTTAACCCTTTGTACCTATTCACACTAGCGGTTTTAACCGCGCAGAAACCACGGCGGCACCGCATACTCAAGGAAAAACTGTGTGGTTGTGTGTGAACGCCTCCTTTGAGTTATATCATAAGAGAACCTCCGCAGTTCAGAACTTGGCGGTTGAAACCGGTAGTATGAACAGGACCATTGCCTCCCAGATGATTACCTTAGCTGAATAAAATCGCCTGGCGGCAGTCAGAATAAAGTTTATGAATAGACTTTGTTGATTAGAAGGTTATTTTGAGGCTGCGTATAACAATTTTGATTAATTATATATTGGAGTTCTTCTGCTGTATAAGCGACTGAAAGAATAAAAGTTATATGTAAACTTTCGTCCAGGATTACAAGTACTTTTAAGTCTTTAGTCGGATCAAAATCTTTAAAATAAGGTATTGGATCCCTTATATATTTGATACTCACTTGATGTATATTAAAGTAACGTAATTCTTAACAATCGTGTTAAAATGATGTCTAATATCCTTGGAAAATGTTTAGGGGATTCAAGAAGGATTTTGAAGAAGCGGGACAGGATATTGTTGTCAATAAGATTGTTGTCAGTGATGTGAATATAAGTGGAAATGGTCCTTAACGTGCTGTTAGGGTGTTAATCTGTGTGTGATGGCGTGTTGCTTATGCAACTGCAAGTGTCTTGGGTCATCAGCCCAAGTTGCAGCCATAAAGGTTGAATCACCTTTTTTTTTTAATAGTGGAAGGGCCATAATGTATTCAGAACTAACCTAATCTAGTGCTCCCAAGCTATCACCCTAGTTGCATTATCTAAAAAACAGGGAGAGAGAGAGAGAGAGAGAGAGAGAGAGAGAGAGAGAGAGAGAGAGAGAGAGAGAGAGAGAGAGAGAGAGAGAGAGAGAGAGAGAGAGAGAGAGAGAGAGAGAGAGAGAGAGAGAGAGAGAGAGAGAGAGAGAGAGAGAGAGAGAGAGAGAGAGAGAGAGAGAGAGAGAGAGAGAGAGAGAGAGAGAGGAGGGTATCTATGGGCTCGCTCTGAGCTTTCACATGCCTTGAGGTGACTCGCAAGTCGAGGAACCAGTTCTCACATAGACCGAAGCAAACATCTGCACTGGGACCGGAGGGAGTAGGTACCACTTTTTTTTTTTTTTTTTTTTTTTTTTTTAAGTTGTTTTGGCCAAGAGGCTAGACAGCGCACAGCAACCTGAAAGAGTATGATACTACAGTTCCCCCA
>NC_134785.1:5813494-5820994 GCF_046742065.1 Oratosquilla oratoria | reverse complement strand
TATATATATATATATATATATATATATATATATATATATGTATGTATGTATTTGTATATATAGTGCAGAGATAGTTATCAAACTCTGGCGTTAGTTAGACCCATTCTTGACTATGCGGTACAGTTTGGTCTCTGTCCAATAGAATGGATATCAATTCACTGGAATTAGTATAGAAGAGAATGACCATAATGTTACCTTGGCTCAGAAATTTACCTTACGAGGACAGGCTGAGGTACTTTAATTTACACTCTTTGGAAAAACACAGTTTGTAGTGATCTGATAGAGGTGTTCAAGTGGATCAAGGGCTTTACAACAGGGCAGGACTCGCTGTAATGGATTTAGATTGGGTTATTTTAGATTTGGGAAGGAAATAGGCAAGAGCTGGTTTACCAATAGAGTGATCAACGAATGGAATAGATTTAGTAAACTTGTAGCGAGCGCTGAAATTATCGGTTGTTTTAAGAAAAGGTTAGACAACTTTATGGATAGGGGTGATAGGTAGTAATGGACATGGAACTGCCTAGTGTAGTGCATATGGTCTCTTGCAATCTCCTTTATTTTTATATCCTTATGCTCTTAGGTATATATGAAACACCAAATAATGAGAAGTATTTGCATAGTTTCAGTATATATGCATATTAAGTCAGTTTTGTTTGTCTGCTAAGATACCTTTTCCAAACCTCTTCTGGACCGGGTGCTCACTTTTCATGTTATTTAAATTCTTGCTGCCGGCACTCGCTTCTAGTCTTCTTCGTTGTACGTTTTTTTTTTTTTCTTCTTCTCTTCTTCTTCTTCTTCTTCTTCTTCTTCTTCTTCTTCTTCTTCTTTTTCTTTTATTTATTATCATTCTAATTTGACTAGGTGTAGGATTTTTTTTTTTTACTAATCATTTTAATTGGACAGTAGTTCTAGGATACCTGACGGTTTTATAATTATGTTGTTGACATGGCTACTGATGAGTGAAACAAACGAGTACAAGAGTACAAATTACACCAGTACACACATTTTTTGTAAACTATTCATACTTGCCAAAACTTCTGCACTTCCTCCTCCTATTTATCCCATTTAAGGACATTTTTGTTTGAATCTTATCCCGTCTATGTGCAAGAAACACAAGGGTTGGCGAAGATGAGTGGTGACCCTCAGACGGCAACACTCGCCTGACCTCGCAATTTGACATTATTCGCAATTTCGTGAATTATGGAATTTTGGGACTTTGTGTATAAAAGAATTTTATATCAACCTTTCCAAATTCCTTCATTTTACCGCCTTAATGTCAAAATCATCGAAATGTTGCGGTATTATTGAGCAAAGAAAAGTCGCTTATTCAAGGACACTGGAGAGATCTGGCAACTTGTGGGAAGGTATAAATATAGGTGACTCAAAAGCGAAATGTTCAGTCTCGCTACATTGGCAGCAGTGGTGTGTGGGGAGGTGTACGGCCATGTTCTGAGACCTGGACAACAACCACCGTGCTTAATTTCCGGCATCGAATAACAACGAAACAATACCGTTATCAATTTTATGGAAAAAAAATTGCCCTGCAGTGCTTGTGACCAGTTGCATTTTCCCCCAGTATTTAACGCAATACTTTCGAATATGTCTCTTGACGTTTCGACAAACTGTCACACTGAAGATGTTTATATCATTAAATCGAGGACTAATGAATCCGTCGGGTGATCCATGGCGCTCGACTCGTTGGCCCTGGCCGCGCGCACAGTGCCACTCAGTGCCAAAGCCTTCCAACGCTTGGTCTCGTATTCGGAGACTACCAACGATTCCAGCCGCTTCCTTTCTCGGCAATAAGGAGGGCTCTTAATACTCCGGGAATAAAGAATTATTCACGAATGATTACGATAAAGAAAATGTCTAGTGTTGGCGTGAAACCTAACCCTGCCTTTGCCCTACGAGAAGCGTTTTGAAGAAGAGAAAAGAAATCTGCCGCAGATTTGTGACCTGGAAAAGAAAGTTTGCCTTCCATTTGTCTCGCATTGTTTGAGCTCTTGTGATTCAGTGAACGATCGGCTGAGTCCCTCGGCACCTCAGACACCTCTGTAGGGCTTCGGCTGGAGGTTCTTGTAAGTGCTCTTGTGCAAAGAACAGATCTCATGCGTTCTTCGGGACCTTGAGGTCATCTTTTGTGGTCTCAAAGGAGCCAACTGCGTGTTGAGCCTCTGAAGCCTCTGGCGTTTTTGTGCAAAGACCCGATCTCAAGTGTTCTTCGGGACCTTGAGGTCATCTTGTGTGGTCTCGAAGGATTCAACCGCTTATTGAGTCTGAGAAGCCTCCGGCGATCCACGAGTGTGCTCTTGTGTAAAGAACCGACCTCATGCGTTCTTCGAGACCTTGAGGTCATCGTCTGTGATCTTGAAGGAGTCTACTGTTTGCTTAGTTCTTCTCGCGAAGAACTCGAACCGATCTCATGAGTTCTTCGGGACTTTAAGGTCATCGTCTGAGTATCGCAGGAGCCAACTGGTTTTTTGGTGCCCCTCGCGAAGGCCGCGATGTACTCCAATGGCGAACTACACGTCCTTATTGAGGAATTGGAGTATCAGGAGCATGTTATCCAAGATGAGCATACGCTGGGTATGTAACCACACGCTCTCCGGGAGTGTGCTTTCTTGTATCAATATCTAGATCCATTGCTCCCCAGGGTGACCAGATTTCTCAAGCGAGAATATGCTAGACAGCAGCTGAAATTATACAAGATTGGCAAAAATAATGCAGTATAACTTTATGGGACAGTAGAGAAAACCTAGCATGGTTACGCTAAATTTGGTCACCCTGTAGCTGACCCGCCCGACTGTCTTAGAGGTAACCAGTGCTTCTATCGTTGGGGACAATATCGTACTAAAAAGGTGGAGTCACACAGGTGGTCAAAGGGATATTTTAGAGAGGATAGTAGAGAGATGGGGGCGTAGAAGTTAAAAAGTGACCAGAATTTTTCTTTTTTCGATTAGGAATTGTCTTCCTGTCACGAAAGAATACTGCGTGACTCTGACCCATATAGGTGTTACTAAAGCTCCTAAAATACTGACTGTAATTGTCAATATCGCAATATAAAGTTAGATGAGTTCTGTAAAAAGTATTCAAAGTTTCAATGTCTTGTAGTAGTATAGTTTTATACAAGTGTATACCCTCGTCCTTTTCCCCCATATAAGAGGGGTAGCTATTAAAAAAATATATATATAGCTGTATTGAAACAGCGATAATAGGAAAAATTAGTTAAAACGCTTGTGCCAATGTAGCTAGAATATTTGGCGAAAGAATGCTATTTGATTATTTATCTTTATGTTCCTGTTAAGCTTCTGTAGACCTTTGTAGCAATAAACTGTAGCGGACATTTGGACCTGATCTATGAAGTATCGGGATTATGTAGATATATCTTCCTTTGTAGGAAAGTTATTGTATTTAGAATTGTATCAAATATTTAGCAACGGGAAATGTATTTATACATTTCTGATACATCATAGGACAGGTTCTCATGGCTCCACGGCGTTGTTATCTCTTGTGAAAGGTAGATATCATGATGGTTCGGTTTAACGTTACGAATTCCCGCTATCAAGGGGTTAGGACGGTGCCCCTTACAGAGTATTTTCTAGCATGGAATCCACTAAACCATACCCTTGGTCCAACTCGTTGGTGGTAAAGTTCGAACTTCCGTCACCTCGACCTCCGCCGCAAGTAGCGACACTCTAACTCGCTCGGCCAGTGAGCATCTAGAGAGAAAGAATGTAACATGTAGGAAGTGATGACGATTTTTAATCGATAAAGAAATAACGCCGTCCAAAAGACGAAGCTGTGGGTGTGAACCAGCTTCGGCTCCTTTTGACTCAAGGAGGGTGGCGGGGGAATGGGTGGTCCTTATCCAATCGGTACTGAAGCGAAAGGAGACATTAGATGGATTTAATCAACTTATTTATTTCTTATGTGGGTGTATGGTTTGACTAGACAACTCCCATATAGGACGGGGATTCGAATTGATGACTATGAGTTTTCGAGTCTTCATCGAAACGCTTAGGGATATCGGCGGCCATTCATGGGGAACCAGGTCCTGGTAATTAACTTGGTATTTCATCTGGTCTTGCCCTAAGTTCAGCTCTGGGCAAGACCGTGTAAGTTCAGGGACCTCTGTATGCAAGGTCTAGCGCCGCCGGCGAGTGTGTTTCTCGCTACGCTCGTAAACATGAGGTATCCTATTCAGATCCTTGAAGAGGTATGCATATTTTATTTATATATTCATTTACTTATTAGGCTCAGGATAATCAGAAAAATGATGAATCAATGAAAATAATTTGATAGATAAATGAAAATGAATAGATAAGAATTAATAATGATGAATAAATAATAATAAACAATAATTCGGATCCCTACAGAGATATGCATTTTCTTATTTTTGAGGCTGAGAATAATCAGAAAATAAATTAATAGATCAATCAATAAGTAAATAGATAAATAGAAATGAGAGTGAATATATGATAGATAAACAAATTAAATGAAATACAACGTAAAAAATACTGTATGTAAAAAGGCAATAGAAATAAGGTGTTTAAATAAATGCACAAACAATTCAAATAGAATAAGATAAATACATAAATAGATAAACTAAAAGATAAAATCAGATAAATAAGAAAGAGATGATTGAAGTTAAATGTACAGATATGTAAATATATAAATTAATAAATAAAGATCAGGTGGTAACCCGCATGTGGGAGACTACGTCACACTGTTCAGCCAGCCATCAGGCTCACATGGGTTGAACTACGATTTCATCAACAATTATTTCTTGTTTGAAACAAAATATATCGAATAAGCAACAGTGACCAGAGGAATAAGAACATAAGGACATAAGAATAAAGGAGACTGCAAGAGACCATAAGGCCTACACTAGGCAGCTCCGTATCCATCACCACCTGTCGTCCCCATCCATAAATTTGTCTAATCGTTTTTTAAAACAACTGATAGTTTCAGCGCTTACTACATGGTTACTAAGTTTATTCCATTCATCGACCACCCTATTAGTAAACCAATTCTTGCCTATTTCCTTCTTAAGTCTAAATTTGTCCAGTTTATACCCATTACTGCGAGTCCTGCCCTGTTGTTTTATTATGATGACCTTGTATGCATCTCCCTTGTTATAGCCTTTGATCCACTTGAACACCTCTATTAGATCACCCCGCACTCTAAGTCTTTCTAGAGAGTGTAAGTTTAGGTGCCTAAGCCTCTCTTTGTAAGGCAAATTTCCGAGTCCATGTATCATTTTGGTCATTCTTCTCTGTACTGATTCTAGTGAATCTATGTCCATTCTGTAGGACAGAGACCAAAACTGTATCGCATAGTCAAGGATGGGTCTAACTATCGCTAGATAGAGTTTGATAATTACCTCTGCTCTTCTATTCGTTACCTTCTTAGCAATGAAACCTAATGCCCTGTTAGCTTTATTTCTGGCGCTGTGTGTGTGTGTGTGTGTGTGTGTGTGTGTGTGTGTGTGTGTGTGTGTGTGTGTGTGTGTGTGTGTGTGTGTGTGTGTGTGTGTGTGTGTGTGTGATTCACCATGGTCTTTGGATCACGTGTTGGACTCGTGATCGACAGCTATTTCCCTCTCGGAGGAGAGCTCAGAGCTCGTATGACCGATCTATGGGTAATACTGAAACCTTACACGCACACACACACCCAACTCCCCACCCACAAGAGTTGGAATAACGACTCGAAGCGCAGCGATACTGTGTGTGTGTGTGTGTGTGTGTGTGTGTGTGTGTGTGTGTATTATATTGGTCTATGGATCACTAGATGGACTCGTGAAAGACAGATAATTCCCACAAGGAAGAGAGCTCAGAGCTCGTAGGTGCGATCTAGGGGTAATGTTGTGACCTTTCACACACACACACACACCCAACTCCCCGCCCACGAGAGTCAGAGTAACGACCCGAAGCGCAGCAGTACCGAAATTATTTCGGCCCTGGATAGGATTCGAACCAATAGCTGCGGGCCACTTTCGTGGCAGCTCAGCGCTCTACCAACTGCGCCACCGTGTGTGTGGTGTGTGTGTGTGTGTGTGTGTGTGTGTGTGTGTGTGTGTGTGTGTGTGTGTGTGTGTGTGTGTGTGTGTGTGTGTGTGTGTGAACAGGAAGGCCAGACCTTTTCCATTTATTGGGTTACGGGCCGGCCGGCATGGAAAAACCCAAAATCAAAATAAAATAAAATCGGAGAAATTCCTCTTTTTTATTTTCAACGAACTGCCGACTATCGCTGATATAACGATCAAAGTAAATAAATAAATAAACAAATAAATGAATAAACAATAAATAAAATAAAATAAAAACCACTGTGGGCCTACTGTTTGTACAAAACTTGCAAATTTGGTACATACAGTAGCTTATGTGCTTATCAGCCTGACCAGTGAGACGGTATAAATGAAATAAAACTGAAAAAAACAAAAATTTCCTTCGACCTGACAACATGGCCTCCTAAAAGCTTTATATAAATAAATGAGGTGGTGGCAATTTGTTTTTCGTCCTCTGACCTAAAGTGTCCGTTACTCAATAAAAAAAAATCTGGCCTAAAAAAACAAGAACAATAATGAATAAAGAAATGAATAGTTAAATAGATAAATAAACAAATAAATGAACAACAACAAAAAAGAAGAACATAAGGAAGACAAAGTACAAGAACAATAAAGAAAATGGCGACCAATAATAACAATGATAAACCAATTGTGGTGAATACAAGAATAGATAGGAAATGAATACAATAAAAGAACAGGAAGGGTCGTGTAAAATGTTTCAATGCCATCACAACTATGAGGGGAGACCTAAATCTATCCAGACACAGTGCCTACCATACAGTGTATTGTTATTGATATACACACATATTTGTATACTTATAGCTTTATCTATTAATTGATTGAATAATTTACTTTATTTTTTCATTTCATTTGTATATTTTGTTTTGTTCTACTTTGTATAACTTGATTTTATTTAATTTTATTGCCAACTAAAAAATATGTAATTTATTCCAAGAAGTACATATGTGTATCCCATTTCTGCACCTTTGCCCTGTTTACTAAGACAGCTAGACATGTCAGGATCAAACCGCAACAATTTTACTAATGAGGAGAAAACAAAGCCTAACAAGCCATGGCAGAACATGTCTAGTTCGACATGATGTCACACACAACCACTGAAGGGGGCGTGGCCACCAGAACACGATAGCCAATTAGAAGCTTCGATAATCGATATCCTTGTTACGTCAGATTTAGGTCGATATGATGTCACAGACAACCGCTAAATGGGGCGTGGACACCAGAACACGACAACCAATGAGAAGCCTCGATCTCCTTGTTACGTCAGACCTTGATCGACATGAGGTCGCAGACAACTAATAAAGGGGTCGTGGCCACCAGAACATATCAACCAATGAGAAGCTCCGATCTCCTTGTGACATCAGAAATAGGTCGACATGACGTCATAGCCAACCGGTAAAGGGGGCGTGGCCACCAGA
>NC_134785.1:5780994-5803494 GCF_046742065.1 Oratosquilla oratoria | reverse complement strand
TCTTCTTCTGATCTCTTCTTCTGATTGGCTGGTCCTCAGTCGTGACGTCATATCTCTTCTTCTGATTGGCTGCTCCTCAGTCGTGATGTCATATATCTTCTTCTGATTGGCTGGTCCTCAGTCGTGACGTCATATCTCTTCTTCTGATTGGCTAGGTGACGGTTTCAAGCAAGCAAGCAAGCAAGCAAGATGACAAACAAGATTATCAGAATTTTATTAGTATATGCAGTATATGTACTGTTTATACATATATATATATATATATATATATATATGTATATATGCATATGTATATATATATGTATATATATATTATATATATACATATATATATATATATATGTATATGTATATATAATTTATCTTTCAACTGTTGAATTTATTCTTAACGTAAAACTTACGCGTCATTATTGCGTGATTAAATTATTAATATATGAAAGTATATATCGTTATTGAAAAAAAAGTCTTTGCATCGATATTAGTTGAATTTCTTTTCGATCTGCTGTGCTGGACCACGGGCCACATGCTTCTGCGGGCCGGACGTTCCTCGCCGAGGTCTTTGGTCCGTATTGAAGACTCCACTGCCCCTTTTTTCGTCGCCAGCACCTCCTAAATACCAGTTCCTTCCGCCTCTCTCACCTCGTTTCCAGAAATGTTGTAAGACATTTCAAAAGTCAATTCCGGGGATGGGAGGTGGGTGTGAGGGACGGGGATTTTACCCTCTCCATATTTGTATGTCATTCATCTTGATCTTCGAAATTGCTAATGAGGAGTTGACCTCGGAGGGCCAGATCAAGACGGTTCTTCCTGACACTCGGTGCCGTCGTCCCCGAAGTGTCTCGAACGTCGGGTTCCTGAGGATCTCCGGATCTCCGGGGGGAGGAGCCGGTAAGGAGGATGGGATCTCTGGGAACGGAAGTGGATGATGGAGGGTGAGGAGGGGAGGGGGAGGGGGAGCGGGAGCGGGTGGGGGTGGGGGAAGGGGAGGGGGAGGGGGTGGGTGCTAAGAAGCTCCAAAAGGCAGGTGTTGGTGGACCAGGTCAATTTCATCCATTCGCTCATTTATCTGTTTGTTTATTTATTTATTTGTCTGGTTATTTAGCTGCTTGCTTATGTTAAGGTTTATTTAGCTATCTACATATTTATTTATTTGCCTGATCACTTACTTTATCTTATATAAATATTTATTTACATATATACTTATATATTTATCTATCATTTATTTATTCTTTTGTTTATGTATGATTGATTTATAATTATATATATATATATATATATATATATATATTTATGTATGTGTATATATATGTATATATATATATATATACATATATATGTATATATGTATGTATGTATGTATGTATATATATATATATATATTATGGGAAAGGTGGAGGGGGAAACACGGGTCTTTATCTGATTATCGAGTTTATTCCTGACCGGTTTCGCTTACAATAGCGTCTTCAGACACACACCCCCCCACTCCTCTGAAGAAGCTATTGTAAGCGAAACCGGTCAGGAATAAACTCGATAATCAGATAAAGACCCGTGTTTCCCCCTCCACCTTTCCCATAATTTGTCCCAATGTCTCTCTATATATATATATATATATATATATTTATATATATATATACCATATATAATCATATATTTGTTTATTTATAGTTATGTAATCATGTATGCAGTTATTGATATATTATTTATAAATATACTCATTTATTTACTTATTATTTGCATATTTATTTAATTTGTAAGTTTTATTTATCAACTTATTCATTTACTTACAATTTGAATTCCTTTACCCGTAAGACGAGATGATTCGTCGTGGAAGAGAGACTGGATTTTGCTTTCACGATTGTCTTTTAATCTTTTTTTATCTACATAATGCAATAGAATCATTAAATAAGCAGTTATACAGATAAACGAATAAATAAACAAATCAGTAAAATTAAATGGAACAAAGGGCATGGCCAAAGGCCTCCCTTCCCCCACACCCCACCCCTTCCCCTTCCTTCCCCTTCCCTCCCCTCACCTCATCTCCCCTCCCTTCCCCTCCGTTTCTCCTCCAGTCTCCTCCCTTCCTTTTCCTTCCTCTCCGCCGTCTTCACTCTCGTCCGCCTCCTCCCCCTCTCCTCCCCTCCCTTCTCTCCTTCCCTCTCCTCCCCTCCCTTTACTACCCTCTCCTCCCCTCCCCTCCCCTCTTCTCTCTTCCCTTCTCCTCCCCTCCTTTCCCTACCCTCTCCTCCTCTCCCCTCTCCTCCCTTCCCCTCTTCTCTCCTCCCTTTCCTTCCCCTCCCTTCCCACTCCTTTCCCACTCCCTTCTCCCTCCCTCCGCCATCTTCCCTCTCCTCCCGTCACTTCTCCTCACCTCCATTCCCCTTGCTTCCCCTCCACTCCCTTCCACCCCTCTCCCGTCCCCTCTACTCCCCTCTACTCCCCTTCCTTTCCCTTCCCGCCCACTTTCCTTTTCTGTTCCAATACAATCCTCCTCCTCCTCCTCCTCCTCCTCCTCCTCCTCCTCCTCCACCTCCTCTTCCTCCTCCTCTTCCTCCTCCTCCTCCCCCTCTTCCTCCCCCTCTTCCTCTTCTTCCCCTTTCCCTTCTCCTGCCGCTTTCCCTTCCCTTCCGAGCACTCTTCCACTTTCCATTCCAGCTTGCCTGGGCCTCTTTCGCCTTTCCCTTTGGCCCTCCCCCTTCCACTCTCCGTATCCCTCTACCTGTGCCCCTCCCCCACATCTCTCCCTCTGTCTCTCACTCTCTCTCTCACTCAAAAAAAAAAAAAAAAGGAGAAGAGGGCGGGGGCTTGCATATGATCCGGTATATCCGGGAGGAGACCAGACCACCTCCTCCGGACCTTGTGTCTCCCCTAAGGTTCTTCCACCTAGATTGGGGGTTTTGGTGGGGTTGACTGCCGTTCACAGTACAGTGTAGATAGGCTACAACAGACAATCCTTCCACCATCCTCTTTACTCACCCTCATCTTCTCCCTCCCTCTACCTTCAGGGGAGGCTTCAATAACACCCCTACGGACCGGAGTCACGTAGCGTTCTTTCTGTGATTAAAACTGGTCTCAACTGAAAAAAAAAATAATAATAATAATATATATATATATATATATATATATATAAATATGTGTGTGTATATATACAGTATATATATATATATATATATATATATATATATATATATCGTTTAACTTACTCTACGTTTCACTTGCCTATCTTTCTCCTTAACCAACTCAATGGATAGAAGCGCTGGTTATCACCGGAATACTAATACTTCCCTCTTTAAAATTTTCCTCGGTCATCTCAGTGTCCACCTTTTTGGTTCGATAGCGTCACTGAGGAGACTAGAAACGCTGGTCATCGTAGGCGAAATGCTCCCCTTCTCCAACACCCTGTGCCCCCTCCTCCTACTCTCATAATCCCTCCAACATCCTTTAACCTTACCTTTACCACCACCGTAAAGCTACCGCGGCATTGTGTCTATAAACCTCACATTATCGGGATAGTCTCCTCCTACGAAGCTGGGAGGCATTTTTACTTGTATTTTGGCTACAGCCAGGCTTCCCTCAAGATTATTTCTGAGACATAAGAGAATGTTTTATAGATGACTGGTCTAGTGTTTTTGGTGTCTAGGAGTACAAACGTGGCATGAATAGTGGTAATGGGTAAGGTCACAGAGCGAGGTCATCTCTCTGAACTTGTTTCGTCAGCTGTTTCAGAGACGAGAATCTATTTCCGTTCTGGCTGGTTTCTTTGTTTTTCGCTTCTATTTGTCTCTGCACCAAGAGAGAGAGAGGGAGAGATAAGGAGATAGAGAAGGAAGGGTAAGAGAGAGAGAGAAAGAGGGCCTGGGAAGAAAATGAAAGAGTAAAATAGAGAGAGATGGATGAGAGGAGAGAAAGAGAGACAGGCAGACATACACACAGAAAGAGAAAGAAAGAGAGAGAAAGAGAGAGAGAGAGAGAGAGAGAGAGAGAGAGAGAGAGAGAGAGAGAGAGAGAGAGAGAGAGAGTGAGAGAGAGAGAGAGGGAGGGAGAGTATGTGAAAGAGAGAGTGAGAGTGAGTCACAAGGAAGAAAATACCTCCAAAGACCTTGAAGTCACACTGAGGAAGTACTAAAGGAAAAGAAGAGTTCTACACTCTCTCTGGCAAGGCATTCATTTAATATAGTTGTATTTTAATTTATTTTTATTTATTTTTATTTTTTATTCTATTTAATTTATTCTAAATGGTACCTAATTTATTTTATTTGTTTTGTTATTTAATTTAATTTTATTTTGTTTTATTTTATATTTGTTCTGTTTTGTTTTATTCTTATTTTTATTCTATTTAATTATTTTCTATCTCATTTTATTCTCTTGTATTCTACTTTTTTCATTTACGTTGAACACAATGGAGCTCATAAACCTATTTTAGAAATCTGGGTTTACTTGATTAAGATATTCATGATTATTACAAGGAAAGTCTAGAATTACATCTAACCTATTTCTAAAAATGCTCATTGGCCTGCTAGACAACTTGACATATTCATTGTATTTGTCGTTATTTTGATTATCATTGTTATTGTTGTCATCGGAAGCGTGCTGGTCTCTTATTCGCAAAATTGTGGGTTCGAATCCCACATTTCCCTCCGATGTTTATTACCTGACCCCCAACAATCCCCAAAACGCACACTTAGGGCAAAGGTGACGGTTTCGGCCGCAGCTACTCAGCGCCTCCTGGCGTAGGCTCCTTACCTTCTTTTATCATCATTTCAAACATTTCCCGTTGTGTTTCATTATTATCTTATTTTTTTTTATTAATATATATTTTTTTCTTTTTTTTCGTCTGCAATAATCAGCGCTTCTATCCTGTCGCAAGGAAGAGGGGGATTTGGCGATGGAGATTTAAATAGGGTAGTAGAAAGGAGGATGAAAGAATATGAAATGATCAGCATTATTTTCTGAGCTTTATATGGTCAAAGAGTACCGCTTAACTCTGGTCCGAAGGGATATTACAATCGTTTTTTTATTTTATTTTTACTTATTTATTACCAAAGAAGTTTCTACAGTGGGTCTTTCTTAATCTGAACAATTTACTAAAGCAAAGGCCTAAAAAATGCGCATCTTTAAAAAGAAAAAAAAAGGGTCTTTCAAACAGCCAAAGGGGTCTCAAGAGACAAGCCAAGCTCCCGAAGTCACTTTGATGAAACACCGAAGTCTTTTCTTTGGCGGCAGGAGTTTGCTCCTGCTTCTAGAAGCTCGAACTTTGAGGTTGCCAGCCTATATCCTCATAGATCATTTACTTATGTATTGCTGTTTCTTTAGATCCACGATGATTGTTCCCAGCCTATATCCTCATAGGACATTCCCTTATGAACTGCTGTTTCTTAAGATGCACGAAGATCATTTTGTCACTGATTAATTTTTTTTTGTATCATTTAACGACAATTCTTTATTGGTCTCAGGACCCTCCTGGAGACCAAAGGACCTTTCAGGATCTTCCAGGATCGTTATTTGATGTACTTTCGTGGTGTAGCCGATAAGAATTGCGTTGAATATTCCAGTTAAGGCCTTACCAAGGATTTGTTGTACAAGACAGCTATGACTCTTGGTTTCCATACACATATTTTTTATAGTACATATCCTCTTCAGATAACTGATACTGAAATCAGAGATATATTTTGTTTGTCAATGTTAGAAACATTGACAATCTCCTTATTGTTAATATTGACTGTACAAGGGCCCGTGTACCGGGGCATGGCGACCACACATGTCGTGACGTCACAGATAGACGTGAGTTGACGGATGACGTAGTCGCGCTGTGACGTCATAACGATGACGTATACTTGACTGTTGACCTTCCTGTTCCGTGGCGCAGTGCCAAGGAGCCTGATGGGCTCTCTCTCTCTCTCTCTCTCTCTCTCTCTCTCTCTCTCTCTCTCTCTCTCTCTTCTTTTCGTCTTTCGAGGAAGTGATAGGTGTTGTAGATTGTGTGTGATAAGTTCATGGAGGAAGGGTGTTAATATTATCATTACTATTGGTATTGATGTTATTAATGTCATTGTTATTATCATGTATGATCATTGTTATTGTTGCTATTATTATTATTATAATAGTGTATTTTTATCATAATTTTATCATTGATATTGATATTATTGTTATTATTATTGTTATTATTATTATTATTATTATTATTATTATTATTATTATCATTATTATTATTATTATTATCATTATTATCATTATTATTATTATTATTATTATTATCATTATTATTATTATTATTATTATTATTATTATCATTATAATTATCATCATTATCATTATTATTATTGTTATTATTATTATTATCATTATTATTATTATTATTATTATTATTATCATTATTGTTATCATTATTAGTGTTATTATCATTATCATTGTTATTATTATCATTATTATTATTATTATTATTATTATATTATTATCATTAGTTATTGTTATCATTATTATTGTTATTATTACTATAATTTTCATTGATTTTGTTGCTGTTATCGTTATTATTATCATCATTATCATTATTATTATTATTACTATCATTATTATTATCATTATCGTCATCATCATCATTATTGTTATTGTTATTATCATTATTATCATTATTATCATTATTATTACTATTATTACTATTATTACTATTATTACTATTATTACTATTATTACTATTATCATTATCATTATCATTATTATTATTATTATTATTATTATTATTATTATTATTATTATTATTATGGGTGGGAGTTTTTTTATGCCTTTCCCTTTTTGGCTACCTCCCTTGAAAGGGGGAAAAAGCCTTGGTATATGTATGTATGTATGTATTATTATTATTATTATTATTATTATTATTATTATTATTATTATTATTATTATTATTATTATTATTATTATTATTATTATTATTATTATTATTATCATTATTATTATCATTATCATAATTATCATAATCATCATTATTGTTATCACTTAATATCATAATCATTACTATCATTTGGAGTATTCTAGCTGGAAGTAGATGTGACTCACAGCTCAAAGAAACCATCAAGTCCTTGGTGTCACTGAAATGAACCGGTGTAGGTCACCGAATTGAAGGCGTTTGAGGTACTTTCGAAAGTGTTGTGCCAAGTCATATGACGGCTACTTTTACTTCAATGCCTGATATTTTTTTTCATCTAAATCGATTTTCATTTGTCTGCATTTGTTTTATTTGATATTGATTTTTATTTCTTTTATATTTATTCATCTATCAATATTGTATTTATTGTTTTATTTTGTTTGTTATCTCTATCTCTCTCTCTCTCTCTCTCTCTATATATATATATATATATATATATATATATATATGTGTGTGTGTGTGTGTGTGTGTGTGTGTGTGTGTGTGTGTGTGTGTGTGTGTGTGTGTGTGTGTGTGTGTGTGTGTTTTATGAATTGTGTACTGATGACTTGTACGTTGTCCAAATATGGCCCACCTCTGCTGTATATGCATATAATCGTTGATGCCTACCAGAATATAATCTTTAATGTTACAACCGAATATTAATAACGGTTTTCATGGCGACAGACATCTTGCTTCAAAAAGAGGTTACGTAAAATAGGTAAGTAAATTGACAATATAAAATGAAAGGATAAAGAGATAAATGATTAGGTAAATAAGTTAATTAACGCATATACAAATAAATATATACACAGAGTGGACTAATCTAATATCAAATAAAGAACAAACGACTACATATAGACTCAGATAAAACAAATAGACGATAAAAACCAGTTTAACAAGCAAGACACCCAAACACGGTAATAAACCTCTCAACTAAATGGCTCACTCACAACATCTGTGTTAGTGGTGGTTCCTCATCACTATCACTAGATTGTTTCTCCACTAAAGTTGTGACGTCATCACCACTGGCACTACTCTCGCTCACCCTCCAGTGTAAGGAACACCCTTTCGCTGAATTAAAGCGTTCGGCTTCAGCCAGAATGAAATATGTAAAGTACCACCGAGACGTTAGCCCCCGTTACACATTTCAGGCTTCTCGTCAAATGTTGTGAATTTGAAAAGTCGGAAGACGACTTTGTTGACAATATTCTGGACTTCCCTAAGCATACAGTTCAACAATGTGTCTAATATTCGTCTGGGTGTAATTTCTCTTAATACGTCATTCAGCTTCTCAATATCCGACGCAAAGGTGATTTGACATTTGGAGATTCGAAAAATAAAAGATTGTAACCCAAGTCGTTTCTACTTAAACGAACTCACTTGAGTTGCGTATGGTGACAGGGTCAATAGAGAACCTGTTACCTACAATAGAGATATCAAAATAATGGAACCTAACTAATCTAGCGTGAACTTAGAACTTGTTTACCAATAATATCAATACAGAACTGGTTAACGAATGACTTAGTAACTATGCAGTTAGTGATGAAAATCTTGGTTATTTTAAGAGAAGATTGAAAAAACTTTATGGATGGGGATGACAGGTAGTAAGACATGGAACTCCCTAATGTAGGCCTTATGGTCTCTTGCAGTCTCCCCCTTTCCTATGTTCTGTTTTTAGGCTTTGAAACATCTCTGACCGAACATATCACCTTTGCCCTATGAACACCGAGGGCTGTGGGGGATGTGGGCAATAATTATTCTATTATTAATTATAGGATGAGTTGCCAGAAAGCGCTAGATACGCTGTGCTGTTTTGCAGTTGTTTTGTAGTTCAAGGTAGATGTAGTCTTGTCCTCTCCGGTTCGAGGTCAACCAGACTTCCCACCCGATAAGAAAAAATGAGTCATTATTAAAAAGAAATTGTTCGGAAAGTGTGAAAACACTGAAATAATTGACGTGTTTAAGGTATTTTTTTTTCTTTGAAGCTTAGATATTTCATCATTGTTATTATGTATCATTGTTGTTTTTTGTTACAAAGATTGTATTTATTATTCAGTGCAGGACTTACAAAGGAAGGATATACCAAAAGTAGACCTTTTGGTACATAACTAGGTCAGATGCTAAGAACAGATAATTTAACGAAGAAGTGAACAAACAAGAAAAGCAAACCATTGACGGGTATTACAACTTTATTGTTTAAGTGTTTATCTTAATAGATATTAAAACTTCGAACCTTACTACATTGCACTGCCTCTGCAGATAGTTTATTCCATCCAGTGACTACACGGTTGTAAAAGTTGTTTCTACCCATTTCCAAATCAAATCTACGTCCTGACAGCTTGAGACCGATATTTCCCTAAAAATGTATTTGAAATAATATTCTCCTATTTATCACGTGACTTTCAGTAGCTCTCCAAGTATAACGGGTAAAGATGACTGGACATAAACGTAGCGTTTTTGTGATTTATATTAATTTTTGTTGTTTATTCTGTAATAATAACGAGAAATAACGAGGCTGTAGATATTAGTGTTGTTACCTCTGCCACCACCGTTTCCAAAAGTAGCAACATTTCTGCCAATATTGATAGCATAGCCTTGCCTCATTGCCACCACCATAATCACCATTTCCAACATTTTCAACATCACAATCTCCACCACGAAATCCACCACTTCCTCATATACATTGCCATCACCACTACATAATCATCGTTACATTCAACACCACCACCATCACCATCATCACCACCATCACCATCACCATCATCACCACCATCATCACCACCATCATCACCACCATCATCACCACCATCATCACCACCATCATCACCACCATCATCACCACCATCATCACCACCATCATCATCACCATCACCATCATCACCACCATCATCACCACCATCATCACCACCATCATCACCACCATCATCACCATCATCACCACCATCATCACCATCATCACCACCACCATCACCACCATCATCACGACCATCACGACCATCATTACCATCATCACCATCATCACCACCATCACCACCATCATCACCACAACCATCACCACCATCATCACCACAACCATCACCACCATCATCACCACAACCATCACCACCATCATCATCACCACCATCACCACCATCATCACCATCATCATCACCATCATCACCACTATCATCACCATCATCACCACTATCATCACCATCATCATCACCACTATCATCACCATCATCACCCTTATTACCATCATTACCGCGACCACCATCACCTCCACGACCATCACCTATACCATCACCTATACCACCACCACCACCTCCGCCACCACCACCACCACTGTGGTAAACGGGTCAAGGGGAACTATGTTTTGAGGTTGGATGACGACGCCTTGGCGTGGAGGAGAGACAGGAGGCAGCCGCACACACCTTTAACACCACTGCCACCACTACCACCATCACCACCACTACCACCACCAACCCCAACCCCCTTTTTTTGCCCTGCCATGGTTCAGTCACACTTGTTCTTTTGTTTTTCAATTGTTCTTCAGAGAGGCAAAACTCCTGTACTTAATTTACATGGCTGGCCGACCCCCGCTTCATTAGTGCATAACACGGAAGCATATCTTTCATTCCGGTTACATGCCATACAGCTGCTTCCAATTTTAAGTACTACAGAGGCTACGAGAGGTAATCAAAATACGACGCGATCACGCCCTTTACGACCTCGTAAACCTACGACTATCGTAACTATACTCTTGCTACAACATTGCATATAACGTCAGTCTCTCTTGTACTCAGAAGTAAGCCAACTGTACTTAATCCTTCTTTAAATTTCAATTGAGAGGCTATCTCCTGATAAGGGGGGAAAACCTGTCTACCATTCACCAAGATGGATCAACTTTTGTTATTTTGTTCTGGTTGACGGCTTTCGATTTGATGCACTTGAGCTGTGGCGTCTGATCTTTTATCACTAAATTACACTGTGAGCACGCAGATACGATCACAACATATCAGGGATGGAGGGCATCTAGTATGAGCCCTGAGAGGGCGATTGGTTGGAGTTTTTCGTCCCTTTTTGTCATAATCCATTGATTGTGCGAGATAACCAACAAAAATAATATTTTTCCTTTTTCCCACCCACTCACACACACACACACACACACACACACACACACACACACACACACACACACA
Source organism: Oratosquilla oratoria (assembly GCF_046742065.1). NCBI lineage: Eukaryota > Metazoa > Arthropoda > Malacostraca > Stomatopoda > Squillidae > Oratosquilla > Oratosquilla oratoria. The sequence goes on along the minus strand of NC_134785.1, from coordinate 5,792,415 downwards.
CACACACACACACACACACACACACACACACACACATATATATATATATATATATATATATATATATATATATATATATATATAATCTCTTTGCATCCATTTCCAGATGTCTATTACTCATTTCGCTTTTTAATCCCCCAACGCACTTATTTGCTTCTCTCAATCTACAATTTACCTTCACCTCCAGTCCTCCATTTACTGCCACATGCGACCCCAAGTACCTAAAACTATCCACTTCCTACAGCCTCTCTCCTTTAAGACTTACTTCCAAATTGCTGCCATCTTCTCGTATTGTACGTCTTATCACCTTACTTTTACCCACATTTACCTTCAACTTTCTTCTATCGCATACTTTTCAAACTCTGTCACAAACTCTTTAATCCCCCTCTGACCTTGCCACAAATGCATTGTCGTCAGCAAGCAACAGCTGGCTCACCTCCCACTTTTCTCATTTCTGTCTAACCATCTCCAGTCCCCTGCCCATTACCCTTGCATTTACCTCACACACCACCCCCATGCATGTACACATTGAACAGCCATGGCGACATGACATATTCCTGATGCAATCCCACCTTTACCTCAAGCCACTCGTTCTTTCCATTTCCAATTCTAACACAAGCTCTACTACTCTCGTAAAAAATCTTGACTGCCCTTAATAGCTTTCCCCAAATCCCATATATCTGCAAAACCTCCCAAAGTGCCTTCCTGTCCACTCTGTCATATGCCTTTTTCAAATCCATAAAGGCCCAAAAAACATCCTTATCTTTTGCTAAAGCTTTCTCGCATATCTTAGTACGAAAATCTGGTCCACGCAACCCCTACCTTGCCTGAACCCACACTGTTTCTCACCAATTGCTGCTCTGTTCCTCTACTACTCCTCTCAGTTAAAAACTTGCCAAAAGCCTTCCCAATTGCACTCAACAAACTAATCATTTTGAAACTACGACACTCACATTTGTCCCCTTTTCCCTTGTAAAGCGGAACTATACAGGCCCTCCTCCAGTCGACCGGCACTTTACCCTCCCTTAGACACTCATTAAACAATTTTACTGGCCAGTCCACTACAACTGTACCTCCCTTCTTTAGATACTCATCTAACCCAGGAGCCTTACCTGCTCTCATTATTTTAATAACTACTTCCACTTCATCTTTTCTTATTTCTCCTCCATTTTCCTTACTATCACTGTCATTTTCTTAGCACCTGCCACTGCTACTACCACTCCCTCCCTATCCTCTTCTACATTTAGTAACTCCCTAGAATACTCCGCCCATCTTCCCCTTACCACCTCCTCTTCGTTAATCATCTCTCCATCTGCACATTTTACCTCTTCTTCTCTACTTCATTCGCCTCCCCTTCCTTTCTTAACTTCCTTCCAAAAATCTTTATATATATACATATGTATATATATATACTGTATATATATATACATATATATATATACATATGTATATATACATATATATATGTATATATATATATATATATATATATATATATATATTATATATATATATATGACGTAAGCGGAGTAGGAAACACAGGAGTCTTGGTCTTGAGTTTTTATTCCTGACTAGTTTCGCATTTCAAAGCATACCTGCGAAAACTAGTCAGGAATAAACTCAAGACCAAGACTCTTATGTTTCCTACCCCGCTTACGTCAACCTGTCAGAATGTCTCAGCATATATATATATATATATACATATATATATATATATATATATACACATATATATACATATAAATATATACATATACACACATACATAAACACATACACATACACACACACACACACACACACACACACATATTATATATATATATATATATATATTATATAAATATATATATACATATATATATATATATATATATATATGGGTATATAAAGTATATATCTAGGTATAGATAAATAAAAATGAAATAAAAAATGTCTCTAAATTGCCTGGGTCCCGGTGGTGCTTTGGTAACACCCCGTAAGGGTACTTTTATGATAACCAGGATGATGCAAGACATATTGTGAATTTTCTGCTACTGCGATGGTAGGAAACAACACTGCTGAGCAGCGAAGATGGAGGCACATGTGGAAGTGGTTAACAACCACCAAGGGTGTGTCCAAGAAGGATTTTAAAGAGGACAATGCGTTAGCAGCCAGACTTAGAGACGAGCACAGTAAAAAAATTCCCTGATTTGTATACAGACGTCAAAATGTTTAACGTGAAAGCGTCTCTACAGGAGTTCTAAAGAAAGGTGATTACTTTCAAGGCAACCCTAGAGAACGATAAAGAATTCGAATATGACGACGCCATGTTTGACGGGTTCGGGTGTTCCGATGAAGCCATATCCGACAGCGACTCAGAGGCGTTCATGCGCCATTACTTCTCAGGGTACAAGAGTTTCGTTAAACATGGCGCAAAATCCGATCACAGGAACTTTCAGATGCATTTCCTAGACAGGCTATACAGGGTGTCAAAAAGAACCGCTGTTCGCAACAAATACGCTGTTAGAAGTGTAAAGACTGCTATCAAGCGAAGAGTGAGGTGAAAAAGGAGGCCGTTTCGCGTGCCGCTCTTGGACCAGCAGAGGAGCGCCGGAGCACCATGAAAACAAAGAAACAGGCAGCTTTTCACTGGGACCCATTCAGTGTTGTACACACACACACACACACACACACACACACACACACACACACACACACACACACACACACACACACACACACACACACACACACACACACACACACACACACACATATATATATATATATATATATATATATATATTTATATACATATATATATATATATATATATATATAAATATATATATATATATATATGTACAACATATATGTATGGTGCGAGAGGTGAATGCAAGGGTAGTGGGTCAGGGATTGGAGATGGTTAAAGAAAATGGAGAAAAGTGGGAGGTGAGCCAGCTGTTGTTTGCGGACGACACTGCGCTTGTGGCAGGATCGGAGGAGGGATTGAGGAAGTTGGTGACAGAGTTTGGGAAAGTGTGTGATAGAAGAAAGCTGAAGATAAATGTGGGTAAAAGTAAGGTGATGAGATGTACAAGGGGTGAAAGTGGCAGTAATCTGGAAGTGAGCATTAAGGGAGAGCAACTGGAGCAAGTGGATAGTTTTAGATATTTGGGTGCAAATGTGGCAGGAAAGGGTGGAGTGAAGGTGGAGGTAGAATGTAGATTGAGAGAAGCGAGTAAATGCCTTGGTGGTTTAAAAAGTGTAATGAGGAATAGGAATCTCGTAATGGATGCTAAGAGGAGACTGTATGAAGGAGTGATTGTGCCAACAGCACTGTATGGAGCAGAAACATGGAACATAAGAGAGGAAGAGAGAAGGAACTTGAATGTGTTTGAGATGAAGTGTCTGAGAAGTATGATGGGGGTTACTAAGCTTGATAGAGTGAGAAATGAGGAGGTAAGGAGGAGAACAGGGGTGGAAAAGGAGCTGGGAGATAGGGTTGATGAAAGAGTATTAGGATGGTTTGGACACATGGAAAGAATGAGTGAAGAAAGACTAGTAAAGGAGGTATGGAAGGCAGATGTGGAGGGAGTGAACATGAGGGGGCGTCCTAGGATGAGATGGATGGATGGGGTGAAGGGGGCTTTGGGGAAGAGGGGAATGTCTGTTGAGGAAGGACGGGAGAGGGCAGAAGACAGGGGTGAATGGAGAATGGTTGTATATGGAAAATGTTGTGATGCATGAGGTGGAATGGACGAGGGAATGGGGGGTGAGGTAGTGTGTGTGTGTGTGAAAAATTTTGACGCAGCCCGAAGGGATTTCTCCCCGTCCTCTCCTTTATATGGGGGGACGGAGAGGGGGGGTCGCCGATTTAATGAAGCGGCCTTGCTGTGGATGTGCTGTGTCCTGCGACACTGCTTCTGACCCAGGGCAGTGGACAGGGTGCAGGGATGACCCGTCATCTAGGAGGTGCTAAGATGGGAGGGAGGGTGGGGTGTGTGTGTGGAGTGTTTTCGGGGATGGAATGGGTGGGAATGATTTTATGCCTTTTCCTTTTTGGCTACCTCCCTGGTAAGGGGGAAAAAGCCTTGGTATATGTATGTATGTATGTATATATATATATATATATATATATATATATATATATATATATATATATATATATATATACAATTTTCCTCCAGCATAACAAATGATATTATATGTAAGTTATTGAAAAAAGCCATAGTGATTTTACGGCGGGAAAAAAAAAACTGGAGGTGGGTGGTACCGTCGATTGATTGGAGGTTGGAGGAAAAATAGCCCAGTGTGATAACGCCTTAACACTATGCATTCACGATTCCTATCACTGTTGCAGTTTGTCACATGGACTATTTGTTTCATTCTCCATTGGGTTGAATAAAAACCAGTTTAACACCACTCTACTCCAGTATCCTCACTACTTTGAGTTATGCAATTCTTTACCCAACTACGCACAACAGTACTTCATGAATATACTACATACTTTAATACTACGAACTTTTCCAGTTGTCAATACCAGTTCGTGTACTTCCCACCATCCCCCCAAATTTTTTTTTTACCAAGCTGGATTAAATTGTCGTTGTGAGGTACACAGACTGTATCATTTCTCCACTGGAATGACTGGTTTTACAGTCAAATCGCAAGGATAAATTTGACACTAAGTGGAGGGGCTCAGGCAAGAGTATGTTTGGCTTTTGTTGAAGCCATTGTTATCTATACCTATATGTCTAACGTATCTATGTATCTATGTAGAGTCACATGCAAAATTTTTATACATGCTACAGTTCTCACGACATCAATATGATTTTTTCCGGGTGCGTGGTATAGTTGCTAATGTAGTATTTAGCTTATTTTTTTTCTAATTGATGAGAAAAAATTGTCTGAATAAAAACATTGAGTTTAGTATCATGAAAATCTCTGGGTGGTTCTAAAGTTTTGCTAGTAACTGTACGTGAGCATAAGTGACATTCCTGTGGCCAACAGCACTGTTGTGTTATTTTCTTTTTCTTTAAGTGGGAGAAAAGAATATTTTTTTTAGCTTCATCTATTCTTTTTAAACACTTTATCCTTTTCGTTTCACTTTGTCACCCATTTTCGTTTGGTGTTAGTGTTGGTGTTGGTGTCGATGGTGGTGGTGTTGTCCTTCTTATTCTTCCGTTTAATCTTGATCTTCATTGTTGTTATTGTTGTTGCCTTCGATCTTGTTGTTGTAGATTCCAACATTTAATTAATTTATTTATTTAATTTAGATTTATTTTAGTTCTCCTTTAGTTATTCAAAATCATTAAAGAGAGCAAATAACCATATGTCCTTTAGAGAACTCTAATTTCCTAGATTTATTTTCTAAAAAAAAAAAAAAAAAAACATACCTTGTGTGCCTCAGGTGAAGTCTGTGTGATCCTTTTGGTAACATAATAGTTGATCGTTGCAAGGGTATACTCTTCAATTACTCGACGTTTTCCAGGCAGTCGGGTTAGATCTGTTTGGATCTAGTTCCTATTTTCTGGTTCTTCTAGCTCTGCAATTCTGGTTAATACCACAAAAAACTCGTACATATTTGTGTGTGTGTGTGTGTGTGTGTGTGTGTGTACACACATGTGCATATGCATATATGCTAAAAGCCTTTTCCACCTTATAAGTAAGTTTGACTTTTTTTTGAGTGTCACATGATTTGTTAGTGATATTTGGTACATATTTTGTAGCTCATTGATGTCTCGTTTCCAATCACTCAGTGTCTTTAATGAGATTCGGGGACTGAAGAAACCACATGCTTCGCATACACACGGATCCATGGAATGCAAAACTGCCAAAAGCTGTTACGATTGAGCAACTCCTCGAGTTTCACCAGCAGAGGTCCGCAACTCCTCAGTGGCCGGCAACGGTCGTCGTCAATCCCTTCCACAGGAGGAAGAAGAAAAGTCGGAGAAGGATTATATATATATATATATATATATATATATATATATATATATATATATATATATATATATATATATATATATATGTATATAGTTAGGGGTTGTTTCCATGTCATTAGTAATCAGTCATCGGTTTGCATCTACTATGTGAAAAGCTGGAAGAGAGATATCTCTAAACTCAATCCGGAGACCGAGTGCCAGCCCCATGAGGCTACACCTTCAGAGGAGGTTGACAGGTTTTATATATATATATATATATATATATATATATATATATATATATATATATATATATATATATATATATATATATATATATATATCATATATATATATATATATATATATATATATATATATATAATTACATACATACATACACCTACACATACATACATACATCTATACATACATACTTGCAAATATACATCTACACATACATACATGCATACATACATACGCATATCATGGGTCAGGTTCGGGTGTTCTCAGTAGTGTCATAAACAAAATGTATATGGTGAAATGGTGCCACTATCCTCAAGGATGACGCCCTCCCTGTCTCTAACGAAAGAAGGGTGTCAGGTATTGGCTCCCTGGGGCACTCTCTGGCATCCAAGTGGCACCTCCTCAGCAGGAACCCAGAAAGAAGAGGAACTTAAGAAAGGATGATACGACGAGAAAACGAAGAGAAGTGAAAGGAGGAGGAGGAGGAGGAGGAAGAAGAATAAAAATAAGAAGAAGGGAAGGGGACAAGGAGTAGGAAGAGAAGGGGAGGAGGAGAAAGAGGAAGGAGAGAAGGGGCGGAGGAAGAAGAAGAGGAGACGGGGAGGAGGAGGAAGAGGAAGAGAGGTCGTTGAAGGAGGCGGAGAAGGAGGAGGAGGAGGAAGAGGAAAAGGAAGAGAGGTCGTTGAAGGAGTAGGAGGAGGAGTAGGAGGAGGAGGAGGAGGAGATGGTGGTGGGAGAGGGGGGAGTGTAGGCGAAGGTTCACGTGTTGGGAAAACGTGGTCTCTTGCTGTTGTTCATTAAGAACACCGCCTCTCTTGCTTACTCTCTCCTCCTTACATCCTTGTTTCATATGTTTTCGTTCACTTCTGAATAAAATCGTATAATGTTAACCCAAGTTATATGAAACAATTATGTCACTGAATTGGAATGGCTCATCTCGAGGCAGATCGTTCTCTTTATCAGAAATAGATTAAGAGATTATTTTCTACTATTCGAAAGAAAAATGGCTTTCGAAAACATAACAGAAAATGCCTCTGGTATCGGAAATTGTCAGGATTTCAAAACTTTTTGTTGGGTGTCAAAAAAAAAAAAAAAAATCTTGTCAAAGGGGTTAATCAAGTCTACGAACACTTGTTTTCCCTTTCTCTTAATCAATCGTTCCCCATGTTGGTCCAACCACTCCTCACCCCGGTCGGCTCGGTAGCACCGATTTCGTGTCATAAGCAAAAGACACTCAACCTCCATACATAAAGGGGTTATCACACTGGGCTGTTTTCCTACAACCTCCGATTAATCAGCGGGGCCGCCCACCTTCACAACTTTTTCCGCCGTAAAATCATTATGGCAAACTATTTTGTTTTCTCAACAAAAATACATAGAATGTCATTTAATATGCTGTGGGAAAATTATTTTCCTCCAGCATATCATATTCCTTCCCTAGAGCTGTGGGTTGCAAATTTGCTACAACAGTCGGAGGAAGATAGCCTAGTATGATACCGCCTTAAGGCTCAATGTGAACGTATGTTTCAATACTGTCTGGTTGGAAACCAACCTAGTGGGACACCCCCAACCCCAGGGAGGCGAGAGTAAGATACAACGTGGACGTAAAGTTATCTGCTCAAAAATCATTGATAAGAATAAAGAAATCATTCCAAGAACAAGTATCTGCCGTTACATAAGTGCAAGGACAATTCAATCAGTCACTCCAACCTGTTTTCTATTAAGATATAAATAGAAAAGATACAAGTAGAGAAAATATATAATTTCATTATATGTACAAAAAAGGTGGTAGGGGGACGTGCTGGTCTGTAAGATAGTTTGGGAACTACTGCACTATCCAAACAACACGCACTGTATGGGTCATGACTTAGTGGCCCAGGAGAACATATCCGTGGCCCCAGAATCTCCGCCAACTTTCCCCCACCCGTGTGGGGGAGGAAGGTAGACAAAGGGGCTTTCTTTGGTACATTGTGACAATTTAACAGAGCTGGGCGCGTTATCGCTGGACAGGTGGTACGTTACCGAAAAACTTGGGGTGCATTTCCCTCAATGCGTTACCGTTTACTGCGTATGTATATATGTACACACACACACACACACACACACACACACACACACACACACACACACACACACACACACACACACACACACACACACACACACACACACACATATATATATATATATATATATATATATATATATATATATATATATATACATACATACATATGCATATACGCAGTAACGCGGACCGCTCTGAGGAAATTGTGGAAGATTTGATCCTCACTTTGTAGCTCTAGTAAATCGTAGCCAGTTGTCTTGTTCAAAACCAGTCGAGATCTTCGCTAGGAAACAAGGCAACTGACCACGAGGGCTGTGACGGTTGCCACTACATCTTTTGGTAGGACAGGTAGGGGTTGAGTAGATCAATTTTTGTGGTAAGACATGTGTGAGAAAGCTGAGGGAAAAGATGAGGATATTTTTTTGGGCTTTTATGGATCTGGAAAAGGCTTTTGACAGGGTAGACAGGAAGGCACTCTGGGGAGGTATTGCAGATATATGGGATAGGAAGAAAGCTATTAAGAGCAGTCAAGAGTTTTTACGAGAGTAGTAGAGATTGTGTCAGGATTAGAAATGGAGAGAGCGAGTGGTATGAGGTAAAAGTGGGACTTCGTCTGGGATGTGTTATGTCGCCCTGGCTGTTCAATTTATACATGGATAGGGTGGTGCGAGAGGTAAATGCAAGGGTAGTAGGTCAGGGATTGGAGATGGTTAAAGAAAATGGAGAAAGTGTGAGATAAGCCAGTTGTTGTTTGCTGACGACACTGTGCTTGTAGCAGGATCAGAGGAGGGATTGAGGAAGCTAGTGACAGAGCTTGGGAATTTGTGTGAAAGAAGGAAGTTGAAGATAAATGTGGGTAAAAGTAAGGTGATGAGATGTACAAGGTGAGAAAATGGCAGCAGGCTGGAAGTGAGTATCAAGGGAGAGAGACTGGAGGAAGTGGATAGTTTTAGATACTTGGGTACGAATGTGGCGGGGAAGGGAGGAGTGGAGGTGGAGGTAGAATATAGATTGAGAGAAGCGAGTAAATGTCTTTAGGGATTAAAATGTGTAAAGAGAAATAGACATTTGGGAATGGATGCTAAGAGGAGATTGTATGAAGGAGTGATTGTGCCGATTGCACTGTACGGGGCAGAAACATGGAACATAAGAGAGGAAGAAAGAAGGAGTTTGAATGTTTTTGAAATGAGGTGCCTGAGAAGTATGACAGGAGTTACTAGGCTGGATAGAGTGGGAAATGAGGAGGTGAGTAGGAAAACGGGGCTGGAAAGGAAGTTGGGAGATAGAGTTGATGAAAGAGTATTGGTATGGTTTGGACACCTGGAAAGAATGAGTGAAGAAAGATTAGTAAAAGAGGGTGTGGAAGGCAGATGTGGAAGGAGTGAACATGAGGGGCGACCTAGGATGGGATGGATGGATGGATGGGGTAAAAGGGGCGTTGGGAAAGAGGGGAATGTTGGTTGAGAAAGGACGGGAGAGGACAGAAGATAGGAATTAATGAAGAATGGTTGTGTATGGATGATGCTCTGATGCATGAGGGGGAGTGGGTGAGGGATGTGGGATGAGGGAGTATGTGTGAGAAATAAATTGACGCAGTCCGAAGGGATTTCTCCCCGTCTTCTCCTTTTCTGCATGAGGGGATGGAGAAGGGGAAATCGCCGATTTAATGAAGCGGCCTTGCTGTGGATGTGCTGTCTTACGACACTGTTTTTGACCCAGGGCAGTGGGCAAGATGCAGGGATGACCCGTCATCCAGGAGGTGCCAAGATAAGAGGAAGGGAAGGGGAGTGGAGTATATCGGGGGTGGGATGGGTGGGAGTGGTTTTTATGCCTTTGTTTTTTAGCTACCTCCCTTGCAAGGGGGAAAAAGTCTTTGGTATATGTATGTATGTACAGTAATATTTGCACTATGGCAGAAGTAGGTATTTACATGGTTGAGTGATACACTCAGTATTGAATAAAACTATCCACAATTATGATACTTAGAAAGGACATGGCATATTTTAATCATACATGGTGAAAAATAAAATATAAAGATAATTCCCTCTGTGGACGTACGCTTCTCAACAGTCATCTTTCTTGCGGACCAGGTGTCCTAAGAGGTCAAGGTCAGGTCGGCTTAATTCCAGTTAAGTGAACTCTGGTCGGGTTCTGGTTAGACCTGACGCTCAACAGCCGCTTGGTGCTGCTGCTGCGACATACGCGACCTCGTATGCTTCTCGTAGTGTGATGTCCCGTGACGTGTAGTTGTGACGTCCTGTGACGTTTAATATATCTTCTTCCAACAAAATTAAAATCAGTAAAGCATTGACGGAAATGCACCCCAGCGTTTTGGTGTTTCTTGTGATATACTGGTCGGCAACTACCAATTGCATACGTATTTAATCACTTGCCCATTCCTATTGGGATATGAAACCTAGGCCGTGTATACCGCTGTTGCTCTGGAGTGTACTTCACCAGCGCTTCTATCTTTATGGACAATCTCGCGCCACCGTTATCTTGTACTTCGTATGTTGGTTTAGTTAGTCAAAGGTATTTATAGTTTGGTGAATAGTCCTGTCTTAGGCCGGGTATCCGCATGGCAAGGACACAGTCTAGGGTTCAAGTCCCAACAGAATAGATAATTTAATCGAATTAGCTGAATGAGTCGAAAAAGAGCGTGACAGGGATAAGTTAACTAACCACACAGTCAACCTAGATGTTCTTAGTTACGGGAATAGATAATTTCTTGTTTCAAATTACTCATATCGACCGAAGTTCTGATAGATAGCGTCCGTTGTGTCTGACGGTTGTGAATTCCTGTTTGCGGTGTACGAAGAAGAAGGAAAGAAAAATGTTTGTCCGCGTACGAAGCGGAAGAGAGAGCAGGACTCCTAACAATAATTAAATTGTCTTTTTTTTTTTACTTTTTTTTTTTTGTGTGTGTCAGATCTGTGACGTCACGAGGTAATTACGACAAAACTAGAAGGACGCGTCACTTTCGATTTCAGTGTTTCACTGGACTTCCTCCCTTTTCTCCCTCCCTCCCTCCCTCCCTCCTTCAATCTCTTCCTCCTTCCTCCCTCCGTCCCTCCCCTCCCTCCATCACTCTCTTCCTCCTTTCTCCTTTACGCCCTTCCTTCCTCTCCCACAGGCTGCCCAAAATTGCATTGCAACCCAGAACTACCTTGATGCTCTTTTTTTAATTATTATTTCATTCTG
>NC_134785.1:5763494-5765994 GCF_046742065.1 Oratosquilla oratoria | reverse complement strand
ATGATAACTATAAATAAATAAATGAACAAATGAAATAAACAAGATAAATAATTAGATAATAATAGTAATAAATGAATATATGAAATAAAATAAAATAAATCCTGATAGAAATTATAACAATAATAGATATGTAAACAAAAGAAAAAGAAATATATCTCTGCGCTGTTGATAATACAGTCACAAGAAAATTCAGTTAAAGTATCGTCCTGAACGAAAAAGATTATTGCATTTCAAGGGGCATTTGCACGGTCAACCTGTTTGTCAAACCAAGTTTGTCTAACAAGTGTTTGAAGTGATGTTTGACCGTGCGAATAGGGTATTTGGTTGTCAAACATCTTTGTCAAACGTGTTTGACAACCAAATACCCCATTCACCCGCTCAAACATCACTTCAGACACTTGTTTGACAAACCGTTTGACCGTGTTAATGGCCCTTAAGCCGTGCGGGTAGATGTTGTGCCAGACGATGGTTTTTCGGAAATTTCTCTCAATGATGAGAAGTCCCTCAGCTGATAATATCCCGGTAAATGACGGAGTTAAGACCGACGCTAGTGTTGGCAATGTTCTGTCGCCAGCACTTATAACTGGCACTGTACCAGTTATAAGTACTGGCATTGTACAATCTCCTTAATACATTCTGGTGCGTAGTCTTTTCCTTACGTAATAATGTCATCGAAAACGGTCTTGTAGAAGATCTGATTAAATTGTAATAGTAATAGCAATAATAATTATAATAATGGTACTAGTAGTGATGCTAATGCTAATAACAATAATAATAATAATGATAATAATAATAATAATAATAATAATAATAATAATAATAATAATAATAATAATAATAATAATAATAATAATAATAATAATAATAATAATAATAATGATAATAACAATAATGATAATAATAATGATAATAATAATAATGATAATGATAATAATAATAATGATGATGATAATTATGATGATAATAATGATAATGATGGTAATGATAATAATAATGACAATTGATAATGATAATGATAATAATAATGGATGAAAAAAACTGAGTTTCCCATAGACTTTTGTTACCAAGACTATTAACGGAAAAAAAAATTGATATGTAGAAAGAAAATATTTTGCTAGTTTGTGCCAGCAGTCTATTTTTTTTTTTTTTTTTCAATTGTACAGTCTGATCTGGATCATTGTGGCCTAGTAAAGTCCGTTTTGTAAGACTGGTGTTTTACCTGGAACCTGCCTAACCTTTCCAGTACACCTGGAACTGGCCTAACCTTTCTCCGACCAAAATGGACACTGCCGTGTTTCCATCACTGCTAGTCATAATTTTTTATCTCTCTAGATTGGCAGCACTTTTATATATATTTTTTCTTGTCTTATTTTATTATATTTTTGTGTATATGCTATTTGTATATTGATTTTGGACTCTTCTCGATTTTTTACTAAAGTCTTCCTATTTTCTGTATATTCTGACTCCTTTTCTTTCTAAGTCTTTTCATTTTTATTCCGTTTTTGATTGTTTTTTCATATATTTCTCACATATTCGTCCCAGTTTACATTTCCTTTGCATGAGGTGAAAACCTCCGGGCGTAAGTTCTTTTTTCTTTTCTTGCGCTGATAACCGTCGTATATATTCTTGGGAACACAGATATAACGTTTCTATACTTAGGGATAACATCAGCTCAACCTAGACTCCTCATTTGTCCAGTATTTCTTCTCCGATATTCAGTACTTCTATACTTTGGGAACTATATCACCCTACAATTAATGTCCTTATCCACACAGTAATCTTACTTATCCAGCTGGTGCAGTGATTCATCCAGATAGTCCAGCGACTTATCCAGCTGATACAGCGCCTTATCCAGCTGGTGCATTGTCTTATCCATATCCTTTGTCTGCCTTGATCCCAAGGACCTCTTCGTCCTTACCCACATCGACCCTTGGCAAACCTGTTTGCTCTTGGCCTCGTCACACATCATGAAGCAACTCAACGGCCCACACAATATCATATGACACCGCACCATACCATACTGTACTATCATCATATCACAATATATCATATAACATACCATTCTATATCATGCATATGCATTCACATGTCATGCCATATTGTGCTGTACCATGCCATGCATGTTATTTCATGTTAAATATTACAATATATGAGATTCCATCCAATGTATTACATATGCATTGGAAGCATACGCCGGGAGACGCGTAGCTTCACTCACGCGCCGTTGCTCATCGCCACAGTTTCTCCGAGCAAGTTCCTATGCAGCTAATCTTCCTGTTCCAATAAGCTCTCGCCAGGTTTGGTCGACTTGTCTCAGCCATGAATTCTGTAGTCCTCCCTTTCGGTTCCTCCTCCGCCGAAGGTTGTCCTATGAATAGGAGCAACGTTAGGGAAACGTGCCACATACTCATATTGCCGGACTTGACATTTACGAGTTATGTTGGTAACAGGCCTTTACTGAGCCTCACGGATCAGCAAGACCTCATTGTTCTCCGAAGAC
>NC_134785.1:5753494-5755994 GCF_046742065.1 Oratosquilla oratoria | reverse complement strand
TCTAAAGTATTTTTTATCTTATTTTATCTTGTTTTATTTATTCATGTATTTATTTATTTATTCTTGTTTTTCTCCGATTCTCCTTTTGTGTCTTTCACTTTATCCAACTTTATTTTCATACGTTCTTCCTCCTTTGTCCTTTTTAGATCTTTATTTCATCGTATCTAATTCTATTCCATTCTTATCTCTACTTCTTTGCTTTATCTTCATCGTTACTGTCCGCATGTCAATACTTTGTCTAAATTTCCTCACTTGTGAATCAACGTTTTTATCGTTTTACTTCACTTGTGTTCCTCTTAATCCTTTTTCTGTCTGCATGTCCCAAAGCCTCACTCCACCCTATACATAGAGGGTGGCTGAGCCAAAGCGCTGTCTCACATCCAAAGACAGAGTGACATCACCCCTCCCAGTAGTTGTGAACGGAAAAAATATGAACATTTCTTTAACTGGTAGCTGTATATATATGTATATGTATATGTATATGTATATGTATATGTATATGCATGTGTATGTATGTATATGTATATATGTGTAAGAGTATGTACAGTACAAAAACTTCACCAATAAACTTTGAGAATATGTCTCCCCATCAAAAAACAAACCCACTTTATAGATTCTATATCAAAATGTAAGAAATACTGTTTTGAAAAGCGTCGAAACCCCAAGTCAGTACACTTTGCAATCAGTGGAACACCGACGCTCCGTTCAGTTCAGTAAATTCTGTGTGAACGGACCTATTTTTCATTGCTTCGCGTTGTCTGAATCATAGATGGAAGATGTAGGCATGGGGCAGAGAGGAATGGGTCATCACTGTTAGTTTCGCTACAATATGTTCTGACGTTAATCTACGTGAACTAATTTACGGGATAGGCTCTCCCTTCCCTCTCTCTCTCCAGACGAAAGTGATTGGTGATTGGGAGGGTGGAGTCATCTCGGGACCCGCCGTTCGACCAATAGTATCCACACATGAGGAGAGTGGGCGTGGCTGTATCTGACAGACAGAATTCTTCGTTCCCATAGGGTGGCCACACCTTAAAGCTTTACTCAGGAATATCGACGTGAGGTCCGTGGAAATTAAAAGGGATTCCTAAAGTGGCATCACACTGGGCTCTTTTTCCTCATCCTACCTTCAACTTCCATTTGAATAACTAGAATATGACTTCACTTACAGAAATCTAGACTCCTCTAAGAACATTTCAACAGTATGTCTAACATTCATACAGGTTTACAATCTAATAGTTCATCATTTATCTTTGCTATATGTGACGGAAAGATAATTTGATACTTGGGGTGAAAAATGAAATATTATATCCGAAGTCGTTTTCACTCCAACGAACTCTCAGCTGTCGGCACTGGTGAAGCTCGTGGATACCCAGTGTGATAACCCTTTAGCGGAGCCACAAAGTAGTTCGTTGGTGCTTAGCCACTCTATACAGTGTTAAAGTGATCTCCAAAAAATAAGAAAGAAAAGAACAAGGATATACAAGAGTCCTTGCACTAGACAAACAGAATATAGCTTAACCAACACTGTCTTATCTCATTCAGTTGAGATTTGAATGATTTGAGTAGAATCTCAGTCGATATTAGTAGCCATAGCTGGATGATAAGGAATAACAAAAATTACTTGTTCATCAAGTGAATAAAGCTCAAAATGAAAAAATCTAGAAACAGGAACAGTTCACTTTACACCCTGACTGTTATATAAATCTAGATCAAAAACCGTTTGATTGCAACACCAAATCTAGAAAAATGTAGGTAAATGATAACCCTATTTAACCATCAAATCTACAAAGTATCCTAGTAAAACAATTGCAATATAGTACGAGTTAATGTACATATGTAATGACAATACTGATTCAATTTCATTCAATCTGATCGTTGGAAATTCATACCAAATATCATACAGAATGCAAGGGAGAGGTAACGAAAGTCAATATAGTAAATAGTGAAATTATTATTATTATTATTAAAAATATAAAATGACAATATGAGCGTCTTATCTTTGTTTCTTCCAAGTCCCCAAATTCACTCTTTATCTCTCCCTTCTCCCAACCTTTTCAGTCAGTATCTAAGGGACTTCAGTGGCACCTCTATGGATCAGAGTCACACAGCGTGCTCTTATAACTGGAGACTAATATCTATACACAAAATGAATTATGATCAATCGTGACTTCTTCTGCCCCTCCATTATGCTCTCCTCTCTTGGTTTTCTTCGTTACTACCTCTATGACTCCACATCTTTGGTGTGATATTGTCCCCAAGAATAGAAGCGCTGGTTATGAACAGTAAAGCATTGTGACATCTTCATAGTCGTATTCTTCAGACATCCTCATTCGCCCCACACAGTCTTGCTTTTTTTTTTTCCCAAGTATTCGGTCTTCTCCCTCTCCTCCTCCTCCTCCTCCTCTTATTCTGAGTCTTCGCCACTCTCCTTCATTCCTAACCCCCCCCTTCATCTCCCCCTCCCACTCCTTTCCTCCCCATTGCCTAGCTTCTCATC
>NC_134785.1:5743494-5748494 GCF_046742065.1 Oratosquilla oratoria | reverse complement strand
AGCGTCACCCGCAATTGGCTGTGGTTGGCTGATAATAATTAATTACACCGAGTAAAAGGTACCTTTAGCTGAATAAAAACCACCTAACACTATCCAGAATAAAATCGTTCCTTGCTGGGCCCACAGCAGTCCGACCGACTACTTCCTCTCCTTATTTTGACCGGCCATAAGATGTCGGTCTGACAAAACCGGCTCCGGCTGTTTTTGATTGGGGCACTTGATATCGCCCTAGAAGCGTGTCTGCCTGACTGGCTACCAGCACAGAAAGATACTTCTAGTTCAATTAGTTAATCTAATAACAGTAACCAGGATTGCCGTAACTTGGTCAAGTAACTGTGTTACACGATGTTGCAGCACGTTTCGGAACTGTATCTGAAACACTACGAAACAAGTATCTGGACCATTATGGAACACCCGTTACGTAATGCTACGTAATGTTACGAAACAGATGGAAGTAGATAATGTGACGGAATGTGGTGCAATTCTAAGCTTCAAGATTAACCAAGATAAACACTTAAGCTTCATGTCTATCATGGTGGCTGTTTCGTTTTTTGTTTTGTTTTTTCGTTTGCGTTGTTGTTCTGTTCTCGCCATCGTTATGGACCGAAAGGCCTTTTGTCGACAGGTGGTTAAGATAAGAGGTCGTTAACTTATGAGGTCATTAACATATGAGGTCATAAACAGAAGATTTTGTTACGATACGAGGTCGAAAGTATACAAGGTCGTTGATATACGAGGTCGTAAGGGTGCGAGGTCGTCAATATACGAAGTCGTAAGTGTACGAGGTCGTTGATATACAATATACGAGGTCGTAAGTATATGAGGCCGTAAACATAATATGTCGTTTCCATACGAGGTCGTATACGAGGACGTTGATATAAGAGGTCTTAAACATCAGATTCATTACTATAAGAGGTCGTAAGTATACAAGGTCATATGAGGTCGAAACTTATGAGATCGTAAAAATAAGAGTTCGATGTCGAAACATACGAGTTTGTAAAAATAAGAGTTCGTTGCCATACGAGGTCGTAAACATAAGTCGTAAACGTACATGGTCGAAAGCATATGAGATTAACATACGAGGTTAACAATGACATAACATGGACAATTAAGTATGAAAGGAAAGTATACAATAACATTGGGACTTATCCAGCAGTGTAGAAGGATTCATTGAGCTAGATCAGCCTGAGCTCTACAAATTTTGATTTTTTCTTCTTTGTCACGTGACTATGCCTTCACTTTGTGATTTGACAACATTCTGAAGCCAAGTTACATGTTATCTTATAGTGATGTTTGTACCTTAGTGACGGAGCCCCACGAGCTTTATTAAGCTCATTGGAAACTTATTGTTCGATGTGGCGCAGAGTTAAAAAAGATAACGACGGCCAAAGAGAGACCTTTTGGTTGATAGTAAGGTCAGATACCAAAACATGATAAAGGTGTAAATGAAATAGATGACTAGAATTAGAAATGAATAATAAAGATAAAAATAATAAGTGAATATATATAGATAAACAAATGAATACGTAAATATGTAAATGAATAAATAAATAGATGAATGAATAAATAGATAAATATGTAAATGAGCAGATGAATAATCAAAGGAAATAGTTGAAAAAATAAGTTGCGTAACAGTGGAATGTCTAGACACTATCCTTCCAGACGACCGACATGTCGCCCTCAGCAACATGTCCTGCTCTCCTACTCAAAGTTATCTCGACGTTCCTCCTCCTCCTCCTCCTCCTCCTCCTCGAGAGAGAGACCTTAAAGACCTGTCAGGCCACTGCCGGGTCGTGGGAGCCCGGTTTGCGGTCAAATGTAGCACCAGGTCTTGTATAAGACCCGAGACTTTACGTAAATTTCCCGTTGCTTATTCCAGCATTATCAGATCCTTTTGTAGAGGGTTCTGAAGCTGTTTATAGACGGGCCAAAACCGGTTCAAATCACCCTTCCCCCTTTTTTTTTTCTTTTTTCTTTTTCTTTTCTGAGTTGATAAGCGCCCAAGTGTTTTCTGGGTACTGAAAAGAATATCACAATAAATTTGAAAATGTCTAATCAACTTAATTAGCAGGTTTTGTTTTGAAAAGCGAGAAGAAAGTTATGAAAAACAAATGCCTTGCAAAGAAGATTCATAAATACAATTTGTATTCTCAGGATATTTATTAAAACCTCATAACTAATATAATATCGTGAATAATAAAAAAAATATTAGATCTGCATCTACAAAGAGTTGGCACTCAGGAACAGCGTGATAGGTGTCATCTATACGACCTGCTGTGAATCAAACTGAGACCGGCATTTGAACGGGTGACCTCAGGCTGAACGTGTTCAGAAGAACTCCCCATATTTAGTGCTGTGGCACGGTCGCTTCTATCCCTACCTCGTGACTACAAGGGCTTCGGCTCGATTCTTAATGAGTACTGATGCCTGCAGCTTGCCTTGGCTCTCTATACACATAGTCAGTGTTTCTCAACCAGGAATCCGCGGACCCCGAGGGAGCCACAGAAACCTGGCAAGGTTGTCCGCAGGACGGGGAATTCAACATGTCACATTTAATCCTATCATGACTCAGTTTTTTTTAATCCATGAGAACACATTGTGTCTAAATCGAGATGTTCATTTTTTCCCTGGCTGGTTGTATCACTTAGAATGTGGCGATGATTTTATATAATATATTATAATGTTTCTATTAATATATACCTAGAAAAACTGACTATATCCTATCTAATGTTGTGTCAAGGATTTTCCTGAATATATAAGTCGATCTAAGCGGTCCACAAAGCTTGAAAGGTTGAGAGACACTACACTAAGTGACCCACTTTATATATTTCATTATGTCTAATGACTAAACCAGAAGAGCTGTAGTTAGTATGTGTACGTTGGTGTGCGTGTATATTTGTACATGTGTAACTCTGTGTACGATTGAGTATATATGTACGTCTTTGTGTGTGTGCGTTCGAGCGTGTGAACCTTTGAAACATCGACGGGGCGTATGCCGTTCAGGCGATTTTGTTTAAGTTGAAGGGACTTTCAGTCTACGGATCAATTGGGGAATATTGGCAGATGATTTGAAGTTTATTGTATTTTGCGGGACCTATCTAGCGATTATTGGCATCTGAGTGATGTTGCCTTTTACTTTTTTTCTGATTTGTGTATTCATTCTCGTTCCCTATATTCTTGTTCCACAACTTTTGCTTTCCTCCTCCTCCTCCTCCTCCTCCTCCTCCTCCTCCTCCTCCTCCTTCTCCTTCTCCTTCTCCTCCTTCTCCCCCACCTCAAGCTCCCTTTCGACCTACCCCTCTTCCTCCACCTCCTGTTTCACCACCTCTTCTTCCACCTACTCTTCCTCCACCTACTAATGATCTTCCTCCTCTACCTCTTCCCCCTCCTCCACCTCTTTCTCTTCCACCTCCTTTTCCTCAACCTCCTCTTACTCCTACACCTTCCTCTCTTCCACCTCTTCCCCCTCCTCCACCTCCTTGTCCTCTTCCACCTTCCTCTCCTCCATCTTCCTCTTCTCCACCACCCCCTCCTTCTCCTCCACTTCCATTTCTTTCACCTACTCGTCCTCCTCCACCTTCCTTTCCTCCACCTTTTCCTCCATCTCCATCTCCACTTCCTCCTCCTCTTTCCCCTACTCCTCCTCCACCCCTCCACCTTTTGCTCCACTTCCTGCTCCTTCTCCATCTCCCATTCCACCTCTGCCTCCTTCTTCACCTCCACCTCCACCTCTATCTCCGTCTCCACCTCCTCCTCCTCCATCTCCACCTTTCCCTTGCCCTCCTCTAGCTGTCGGTCTTCTTCCTCCTCCTTCTCCTCCCCCGTCTTTCCCTTGTCCTCCTCCTGCTGTTGCTGCTCCTCCTCCCCATCCTCCAAATCCTCGTGCTCCACCTCCACCCTCCTCTTCCTCCTGCTCCTTTTCCTCTTCCTCTTCACTATACCCATCGTCTTCATCCACCTCTTCCTGCTTTACCTCCACCTCCTCCTCTTCCTCTTCCTTCTCCTCTTCCTCCTCCTCCTCCTCCTCTTCTTCCTCTTCCTCCTTCTTCTCCTCACATCACCTTCACCTCCGTCCTCCGTGCACCACCTCCACCACGAGACATGATCGCCCCCGCATGTCATCGCCTCTTCAGCTTTTCGTCTTCCTCCTCCATCGGGGGAGGGAGGGAAGCCTTCCCCCTTGCCCCTCTTGTCCTCAGGTCCTACCCTGTGGGCCTGGGAGATCACGGGAGAAGAGAGTCGAGAGAGCAGAAGAGAGCGAGTCCTTTGTAAAGAGCAGAGAGGTGTTGAGAGTAGAAGAGGATTTGGTTGTGGGAGCTGGGAAGAGGAGCAGGAGGAGGAAGAGGAGGAGGAGGAGGAGGAGGAGGAGGAGAAGGAATAAGAGGCAGAAGAGGATGACGAGGAGGATGGAGAAGGAGGATGGGGTAAACGGCGAGGAGGTGGAAGTGGGGATGGAGGACACGAGAGAAGAGGGGTAGGAGGAGAAGGGTGAGGAGGAGGGTGAGGAGGAGGATGGAGTGAATGAGGAAGGGGTAAAGGAAGAGGTGGATGAGGTGAATAAGGAGAAAGAGGAAGAAGAGCAGGAGGATGGGGTGAATGAGGAGGGGGATGGAGGAGGAGGAGGAGGAAGATGGGGTAAATGAGGAGGAGGTGGAGGAAGAGGGTGGTAGGACGAGGAGGAAACAAAGAAGGACGAGGAAGAGAAGAAGAAATCAGAGGAAGCCTCTCCTCTCAATACAATGACGTGTTCTCTACAGGTTTTCCTCGACTATTGTAAGACTGAAGAAGAAGAAGAAGAAGAAGAAGAAGAAGAAGAAGAAGAAGAAGAAGAAGAAGAAGAAGAAAAAAGAAGCAGAAGAAGAAGAAGAAGAAGAAGAAGAAGAAGAAGAAGAAGAAGAAGAAGAAGAAGAAGAAGAAGAAGAAGAAAAAGAAGAAGAAGAAGAAGAAGAAGAAAAAGTAAAAGAAGAAGAAGAAAAAGTAGAAGAAAAAGAAGAAGAAGA
>NC_134785.1:5708494-5718494 GCF_046742065.1 Oratosquilla oratoria | reverse complement strand
CGAACGTTGCTCCTTTCCTATATACTACAATTAGATATATAGAATTAGGTTAGCACACACGCACACACACACACACACACACACACACACACACACACACACACACACACACACACACACACACACACACACACACACACACACACACACACACACACACACACACACACACACACACACACACACACATACCAGAGACCCTCTCTATAAGAGGCCGAAAACATTCATCCACTCTATACATATTATAACCCATTGCAACCTAATGCAACTTTGCACAAACGTATTCTCTCATCATTAGATAGTGCTGGTAACGGCCTGTGAGGCCTCAGTGGGTGCGCCAGGTCATCGCCGTCATCCGCCACATTCCAGTCAGGTCACTGACCTCACTTCGTACCCTCGGTCTTGCCGACTGAGTGTCACACATTTTCTAACCACTTGTGTGCTATTTTTGGTATTGGTGAAGGGGGATTATTTCATTCTAATGCGTGGGTGCTAAGTTGTGCGAAATAGCAAATGATCACTTAGATCATCTGGTTATTCGAGAAGGTTTAGAAGAATTGAAGAATAATCTGAAAAGTGTTGAATAAAGCTTAACCTATAACCTACGTGTTTAAAGTTAAAGTAAATGTAACTACAAATGATTAAAAATAAATTGGGGAGTGAAAAGGATCTCAGCAGTAACGACCGGTGCTCGGACAAAAGGTCCCCGGACAAAATGTCCCCGGACAAAAGGTCCTGAAATCTGCACCCCTGGGACAAAATGTCCCCAACGGCCTAGGTGGGTGGTCAAAATGTCCCCAATTTTTTTTTTTCTAAAAATTTGTCAGATGTGTTTTACTTTATTCCTTTATATGTTTTTTTGGTGAATATTTGGTTTTTAACTATAGGCATACAATATAAGTTCAATAAAGCATAATATTATTGTGTGCTGTAATTGTATTCATAATTTGCGGAATTTTGTCCTAGGGGTGCAGATTTCGGGACCTTTTGTCCGGGGACCTTTTGTCCGGGGACGTTTTGTCCTACATTCGTAACGACCATAAGTATTCTAGAAATAGGATTACCTGAAGAATTGACACCCCAGAATTCGATAGGTTGATGATTCTTCAGATGGGCTTTCTAGGGTGACAATTCTTCTGATGGGGTATTCCGAATCCGGACAAAACACCCTAAAAAAAAAAAAAAAAAAAACGAACAAAACACCCCCGGGCAAAACACCCCTTGGCCAAAAATAAATATATAAATAAGTAAATAAAAAAAGAAATAAATAAATAAAATATATAATAAAATAAAAAGAAAAAAATGTTGATGATGGTGGTGGTGATGATGATAGTGGTGGTCGTGGTGGTTATTACATTACTGGTGGTAATGATGCGTTACTATTATGATGATGTGATGATGGCGATGTAATGGTGGTGGTGATGGTGGTGGTGATGTGATGATGGTGATGAATAAGTTGATGGTGGTGATGTATTGATGATGATGTGATAGTGATGATGATGGTGGTGATAATGATGTTGATGATGATGATGATGATGATGATGATGATGATGATGATGATGATGATGATGATGATGATGATGATGATGATGATGATGATGATGATGATGAAAATATTGATATACTTTCATTGATAAGCAAACTAGTTGAATAGATTAGGTGGTGTTTTGTCTGGGGTTGTTTAGCCCGGGGGGTGTTTCGTCCGGATATGTTTTGTCCGGTGGTGTTTCGTCCGGTTGTGTTTTGTCCGGTGGTTTTTCGTCCAGGTGTGTTTTGTCCTAACCTAACTTAACCTAACCTAACCTAACCTAACTTATCATGACCTAACCTCACCTAACCTAACCTAACTTATCATAACCTAACCTCACCCAACCTAATCTAAACTAACTGAACTTATCCTGACCTAATTATCCTAACCTGACCTAGCCTATCCTAACATATCCTAATCAAACCAAACCTAAGCTAACCTAACCTAACCTCACTTAACGTAACTTAACGTAACTCAATTCTTAACTTAAAGAAAACGAGATCATTTGACGTCAAAAGTCTGACATTCGTCATCTCTAGAAACAGAGTCGGTCCACGTTTGGAATAAGCTGTTTCCTCCTGAATTCTTGACCTTAGAAAACACCTTGATAGACAGGCTCAGGCACCTTAATAGACATTTGGAGTTCGAAAGAGAAATGAGGAAGATAATGCGGCTTTAGTAAAGAGTGCGGGGGGAAGGGGGTTACAGGAACGGAGGTGGGGGAAAGGAATTCTCCCGGATTGAAAAAATAAACAAATAAATAAATAAACAAATAGATAGATAGATAAATAGATAAATAAATAAACAAATAATTAAATAGATAAATAAAAATGGAAGTGATTGGTGCAATTGCACATTTGGGAAAGAAAGTTCTTCGTTTTTTTTTAAGTGAATATTTCTGTTCTTAAATCTCATTGATATATTTTTGTTGAGGCGTCACTCAATCAGTCACAGGTCGATATTTCATTTTGAAGTCGACATTTGTCTCCGACGTTACGTTAGATTAGGTTAGCTTAAGTCTGGTTTGGATAAATTAGGTTAGGTTCAATTAGGGTGGGTTAGGGTAGGTTCATTTAGGGAAGGTTAGGTTAGGTCAGATTAGGTTAGGTTGGATTAGGTTGTATTTGTTACGTTAGGTCAGGTTGTTAAGTTAGGTCAAGTCAAGTTATTTTTGTTCGGTTAGATTTGATGTGGATCTGTTCACTTATTTTTCTACATTTATTTTCCATTATTTATTTGTTCATTTTTTAATCAATTGATTGATTTGTTTATTTCTTTATTTTCTGGTAGGGTCCATTCAGTGCAATTAGATAAGATAAAATATATTATGATGAAGAAGATAAAATTAAGTAAAGTCAGAGTAAGCGGCAATAAACGAAATATACAACCACCCAGGTCGTACACAGCTGAATCCGAGCCATTTGCCAATCACGTGATATTCAAATTACGGGAAAACTTATTATCATATATGAAATTCTTAATCGGAAAGTTTCCTCTTATTCATTCATTTATTTGTTTATTCATTTATTTGTTTATATGCATATTTATCTTATTTACTTACGTATGTATTTATTTGTTTTCTATTTATTTATTCATTGTTTATCGTCGTTTTTCTTCAGTCCTAACCACCAACCATCATCAATTTACGTGTAGGTTGCCAGATGTAAGATGACTTGTTCAGTTTAAAATCGATGATGACGTCATGCCGCCTTGATAAAAAAAACAAACAAACAGCGACAATAAAGTTAGACGAAAAAAAATAAATAAATGAATAGATGTATTAAATTGGTGATCATACGGTTTTAAAATATTGAAAAACTATATAACAATTTTCTTTTCCGTTGAAAACTCACAAATAACGAAAATAACTGTGGGAATTTCCAAAATTCAGAATTCTAAACCTTTCTGGATTCTAAGAGCACTTTCTAATAACCTGATGTGTCGGTTTTTTCTAGATATCGGAGAGTTCTGGATTACAGAAATCCCCCAGTAACGGAGAACAATCTCAGTAACTCAATAACGCCGTAATGAAAGACAATGACGGAGCAGTTTTTGGGTCAGTAACCAAACTTGCTATCATTGTCGTCGGCGCAAGGTACTGGTACTGGTATTATTACTGGTACTTGTACTGGTATTCTTACTGGTCCTAGTCTGGTACTGGCACTGGTATTGTTAATGGTACACTTATTGTAGCTGCTACTGGTAATGATATTATTACTGGTACTGCTATTGTTACTGGTACTGGTATTGTTACTGGTACTAGTATTGTTACTGATACTGGTATTCTTACTAGTACTAGTACTGGTACAGGTACTAGTATTGTCCCTGGGACTGGTACTAGTACCAGTATTGTTACTAGTACTGGTACTGGTATTATTACTGGTACTAGTACTAGTATTGTTACTGGTACTTGTACCAGTATTGTTACTGACAGTAGTACTAGTACTAGTATTGTCACTAGTACTTGTATCAGTATTGTTACTGACACTGGTACTGATATTGCAACTGGTACTAGTATTGACACTATGGAACCAAGGGGATACGAACTCGGTACTCCAAGTGAAGGTTGCGACGCTAAAACCCAGGCGTCCCCCTCCCCTCACCTTGAGCCGAAATGATAATGTGTCCTTGATGCTTTCCTTCGCTGCAGAACTGTACATCATATTTCAGTATTTCGTGTACAGCCATTATTATTATTACTATTCTTCTTCTTATTATTATTCTTATTCTTATTATTATTATCAATATTATTATTATTATTATTATTATTATTATTATTATTATTATTATTATTATTATTATTATTATTATTATTATTATTATTATTATTATTATTATTATTATTATTATTATTATTATTATTATTATTATTATTATCATTATTATTATTATTATTATTATTATTATTATTATTATTATTATTATTATTATTATTATTATTATTATTATTATTATTATTATTATTATTATTATTATTATTATTATTATTATTTATTATTATTATTATTATTATTATTATTATAATTATTATTATTATTATATTATTATTATTATTATTATCATTATCATTATCATTATTATTATTATTATTATTAATTATTATTATTATTATTATTATTATTATTATTATTATTATTATTATTATTATTATTATTATTATTATTATTATTATCATTATTATTATTATTATTATTATTATTATTATTATTATTATTGATTATTATTGATTATTATTATCATTATTATCATTATTATCATTATTCTTTATTATTATTATTATTATTATTATTATTTGTAGTAGTAGTAGTAGTAGTAGTAGTGTTGTTGTTGTTGTTGTTGTTGTTGTTGTTGTTGTTGTTGTTGTTGTTGTGGAGGATAGTCTCCAGTTATAGAAAAATGATGCGTGACTCTGGTTCGTGGGGGTGTCACGAAAGGTGGTTAGCCGCTGTTCTTGCCTGCATGCTTAGCACGCCTTTGAAAAAATGAGCTGCTATAGGAGAGACATACATTGGTTGTCCTCCTCGGCCAATTCTTTTTTATTCATTTAATTATTCATTTATTTTTAGTCCAGAAATGTAAAGCCATGATCTATGGTGGTATTTTTTCATTATTATTTATTCTAGTTTGTTTTATTTTATTTTATTTTATTCTATTCTATTCTGTTCTATTCTATTCTATTCTATTTTTTAGTACTCCAGCAGGAAGGTAATCAGTAGCAAAGGCCCCTCCACACTGGGCCGATTCCCTTCAACTCGTGTGTTCGTTTAAGTAGAAACGACTTTGATTACAATCTTTTGTTTTTCTAATCTCCAAATGTCAAATTACCTTTGCGTCGTGTATTGAGAATCTGAACGACGAATGAAGGGAAGGTCAACCTCTACGAATTTGACACGCTGGTGAAATTTTCTCAGGGAAGTCTAGAATATTGTGAGCGAAGCCACGTTCAAGCTACTCGAATTCACAAGAGTTGACGAGAATCTGCCCATTATGAAGTGGGTTTGATTATCTTGCTGCCTCATGTTTCACTGATTAAAAACCCGCAGCCCCACAGGCATCTGGCAACGGTCCTCGAACCACTTTAAAGAAATATCGTATATCTGTGGTGCATTAATATGAGGAGCAGTCGCCGGTGGGGTATGGGTGTGGGGGAGGGGTATTTCAGGTCGGTAGGGAGAGAAATATTACATTGGAACCAGTGACCGAATGCCAGTCCCTTTGGGTTGCACTTCCAGATGGTTTTTGAGGATGTTGATAGGTTCTGATAATCATCGAAGGGGACATGCATCTATCTGACGTCTGCCTCGCCTTGTGTAGCTAACTGTAAGGACACATCCCGTCTTGGCTTTTAAAAGTCCTTTTCATTTAGTATTCTTCTCTTGAATTTATTGATCAAATTCTTCCCTAGAGTGTAAAGCCACGCCCCTCAATGCCATATATGGCGTTGGAGTAGACAAAAAACACAGCTTCCTTCTTCCTCTGTGTGTGTGTGTGTGTGTGTGTGTGTGTGTGTGTGTGTGTGTGTGTGTGTGTGTGTGTGTGTGTGTGTGTGTGTGTGTGTGTGTGTGTGTGTGTGTGTGTGTGTGTGTGTGTGTGTGTGTGTGTGTGTGTGTGTGTGTGTGTGTGTGTGTGTGTGTGTGTGGAGGTGAAGAGTTTATTGTGCATGTGGGTGCAACACTTTATAGCCTTTTTTATGTGGATCTGATGGATAGATTAAACTGTCAGCAATTTGCATTTGCAAGGAAGTTGGTGCGTACAAAACTTAGGATAAAAGCCTGTGGTAAGACTGCTTGCACTTCGATCATATTTACGCTAGATTTTATTATCGAAAGAAACTTATAGTTTTTCAAAAGATTATTATATATATATATAATCAACTCTACATTTTTAATATTTTTGTACATTTTCCAATACCTGAAAATTTCCAATCATAGAAATTCCCAATAAGGGAGAATCAGGGCCTGATATTCCCTTCCGAGAATGGCCTACAGTTGTAGACCTTGGCTGTTTCTTCATCTATCACACCAATTTACTTCTCCCCCCCCACCACCTACCCACTCCTTCCCCGCCCTAAGGGGATGCCTTACCTTACTACGCCTGCCTCACTCGCCCCCTCCCTTCCCTTCTCTTCCCTTCACCTCTCCCCTTTCCTTCTCTTCCCTTCTCTCCACTTCTCATCTTTCCTTTCACCTCCCCCCTCCTTTTACTTCAATTCATCTCTATCCTTCCTTTCCTTTCTCTACCCTTCCCTTCACTTCCCTCCACACATCCCTTTCCCTTCCCTTCCCTTCACTCATTCCCTTCATTTCTATCCTTCCCTTCCTTTCCCTCCCCTTTCCTTCAATTCCCTTTACACATCCCTCTTCCCTTCTTTTCGCCTCTCCCTCTTCCCTTCCCTTTCCATCACACATTCCCATTATCTTTCATCTTCCCTTCTCTTCGCGCATTCCCTTCCTCTTTCCCCGTTCCCTTCACCTTACCCAAGCCCTTCATCCTTGATTGGGCAAGAGAGGTTTGCCTTCACTGACGGTGATGGGTATTAGGAAATAGGCAATCAACTGAGCCCGGATCCAGATTTTGGTCTTTCGCGACTCGGTGTCCGAACACGTGCTGTAGATTCGAGATGCGAAAACGGCGCACTACGTTAGTATGCTATTTGCTTTTCCTACTTCGTTTGAGCAGAAACGACTTCGGTTACAATATTCCAGACTTCCCCAAGAACATCACAAAAATGTGTCTAACATTCGTATTTTAGGTTTAACTTCTCTTAGTTCGTTAGTCAGCTTCTCACTCTATGACGCAAGAGTAATTTGACATTTAGAAATTTGAAAATCAAAAGGATCGTAACCGAAGTTGTTTCTACTCAAACGAAGTAGCAAAAGCAAGTAGCATGCTATCGAGAAACGCCTAATGTGCCGCCACGTTTCCCATATATGAAGTAACAAAGAGAAAAAAATCTTCCCAGATTTGTTCGATGTTGGATGAAACATGACGAAACATTATGAGAATCGGATGGAGACGGCTAGCCGATCCTCATCATGTTACGCTATGTTTCATATATTTTCGATCAAACCTGTACCCCTTCCCTTTGCTTCTATTTATCGTTAGATAGTTTTTTTTTTTTTTTTTTTGTCCAGTGAACGTGATTGCACACCTTATTTTATTTTATTTTGATTTATTTTGATTTATTTTATTTTTATTTTATTTTATTTTATTTTATTTTATTTTATTTTATTTTATGATATGTTATTTTACTTTATTTTATTTTATTTTATTTTTGACAAAGGCTATAGAGCAACAGATGTGTTATACATATAACCACAATATGCAATCATTTGACTGATTTTTACTTGAACTGAATAAAATTGTCTGGAGTGAATTCTCAATCAATAATACTGAACAATTCTATTCTCAATATACTGATGGAACCATATAGAGAGGAGAGGGTAATAGCACAGTACTGAGTCAATATATCATATCAATAATAATGATCGTATATGTGTGGTAATAGCTTTAAACCGCTATATTGCTTCAATGATAGTCATCACGTTAGCGCACCAATAATAGTGAATCAATATATTACATCGATAATATTGGCTATGTAGGGGCGGCTATAGACACTTAAATGGTTTATGATAATGAAATTATTACAGATTCTTGTAATTATACATACCCTCTGGGTCCTCTGGGCCTTGTTCTCTGTGACCTTTGTTCAAATGAGAGACCTTTGGTTAAAGAGAGACCTTCATCTTCTCGACTTGAGGAGATCCTTGACCTTTGTGTAGCGTCTCTTGTACCTGTCATTCCGTTCCCTGGGTCCTATGTGCTCACCCATACATACAGCAAACGTTTCCTGTTGGGTTCGCAAGTGTTCCTCATACACCAAACGATTTCTGGTGAGATCCCATGCGTTCCCCATACACCAAATGTGTTCTGATGGGGTCTCGTGTGTTCTCTCTCTCTCTCTCTCTCTCTCTCTCTCTCTCTCTCTCTCTCTCTCTCTCTCTCTCTCTCTCTCTCTCTCCTCTCTCTCACACACACACACACACACACACACACACACACACACACACACACACACACACACACACACACACACACACACACACACACACACACACACACACACACACACACACACACATACACACACACACACACACACATTTATTTATTTATATATATATATATATATTATGTGCGTGCGTGTGTGTGTTTGTGTGTGTGTGTGTGTGTGTGTGTGTGTGTGTGTGTGTGTGTGTGTGTGCGTGTGTGTGTGTGTGTGTGTGTGTGTGTGTGTGTGTGTGTGTGTGTGTGTGTGTGTGTGTGTGTGTGTGTGTGCGTATGCGTGTGTGTGTGTG
The DNA here is from genome assembly GCF_046742065.1 of Oratosquilla oratoria. Classification (NCBI taxonomy): domain Eukaryota; kingdom Metazoa; phylum Arthropoda; class Malacostraca; order Stomatopoda; family Squillidae; genus Oratosquilla; species Oratosquilla oratoria. Next base: position 5,709,608 of record NC_134785.1, on the reverse strand, counting down.
TGTGTGTGTGTGTGTGTGTGTGTGTGTGTGTGTGTGTGTGTGTGTGTGTGTGTGTGTGTGTGTGTGTGTGTGTGTGTGTGTGTGTGTTCTGATGGGTATACATGGGTTTCCCCATATACCAAACGTTTTCTGGTAGGGTCCCTTTTGTTCACCCATACATCAAACGCTTCATGGTGGGTTTCCATGTGTTCCCAATACACCAAACTTTTTCTGGTAGATTTCCATCTGTATCCTATGTATTAGATCTAATGTTTCCAGTCTGGCCCCATGTTCTCCATACGTTAGATAGTTTTCTGTACATATATATATATATATATATACATATATATATATATATATATATATATATATATATATATATATATATATATATACATGTATATATATATATATATATATAGACATATATATGTATATATATATATATATATATACATACATATATACATATATGTATTTGTATATATATATATATATACATATATACATATACATATATATATATCTGTATACATATATATATATTATATATATATATATATTATGTATATATATACATATCAATAGATATATATATATATATATTTATATATATTTCCCAAGCTGGCGCTCCACATGACAAACATTGTCATGACCAAAGTTTTGTTTGTGACGTAGGCGCTTAGATCTTAGTTTTTGTAATATCTCACTAGTTATGACAAATCTCTGCACATTCCTGTATAAACACATAATGGTACAAGTATTACATTTGAACTGATCATCATTAGAAAATAAGTCACTCCTAAAACTTCAAATAACTTTATTTAAATTAAATTATAGCGTCATCATCACCAACGCTCCACCGTTCCTGCCTCCCCCTCTCCTCCGCTCTCCCGTCCCCTTCAGCCTTGTAACCTTTACCACCTTTGGCTTATCCGTCTGCGCCGCCAAAACGGAACCTATTTATAGCCATTGTGTATTTATGAACGCGTTTTCCTTTGCGTTGTGTATTATTCATATATGTTTCAAATTAATTTATGTTATATATTCTTTATTACCCTGATAACTCTAAAAGTTTCGAAGCCCAAGTTAATAAATAAATAAATAAATGCATGCGTGCATGAACAAATATGAT
>NC_134785.1:5680994-5690994 GCF_046742065.1 Oratosquilla oratoria | reverse complement strand
ATGTATATTGTTGGTGCGTTTTTTGTTTTTGTTTTTTTTTTCTCTTTCTCTTTGCATCCGGCCTCATTAAGGATCGAAAGGTCTCCAGTATGCATACAGTATGTTATCATTGTAACTCAGTGTGTATGCTGTTCAATATACTCTGTATAATCCAAGTACAAAAAGTGATACTGAGAAAAGCAGCATTCGTGCATATTGTAAGTATTTACCTAATTTACCTGTTTGCAGTCTACAGGAAAGGAGCATCAGTCGTGGGGTCCCGTCTCCTGCTCTCCACTTTATCATACTGAAATTAATGTACAATTCCAACTTAAACTATATCCTTGATTTCCAATTATATTTAGATTTGAATTCATGTATTGTTCCAGTTTGGGCTATATCACCTTCTAAGCTATTCCAAGTACTTATGCATCTATATAGAAAACTGAATTTCTTCACATCCATTAGATATGTGGTCGTCCTTAATTTGTTCTCATGACTTCTTAAAGCCCTCCTATCCTTAATTAAGAGATCACTTCCGTCACTAGTCTGTCCCGTTTAGTGACCTAAATACTGTAATCATATCAACTTTTTCTCTTCGATCCTTTAAATTTGGCAAACCCAATGATTTTAGTCTTTCCTCATATGGTTTATCTGCAAGGTGTGTGTGTGTGTGTGTGTGTGTGTGTGTGTGTGTGTGTGTGTGTGTGTGTGTGTGTGTGTGTGTGTGTGTGTGTGTGTGTGTGTGTGTATGTGTGTGTATGTGTGTGTGTGTGTGTGTATGTGTGTGTATGTGTGTGTGTGTGTGTGTGTGTGTGTGTGTGTATTTGTGTGTGCGTGTATGTGTGTGTGTGTGTGTGTGTGTGTGTGTGTGTGTGTGTGTGTATGTGTGTGTGTGTGTGTGTGTGTGTGTGTGTGTGTGTGTGTGTGTGTGTGTGTGTGTGTGTGTGTGTGTGTGTGTGTGTGTGTGTGTGTGTGTGTGTGTGTGTGTGTGTGTGTGTTTACCTAGTTGTAATTACCTAGTTGTATTTTGCGGGAGGAGAGCTATACTCGTAGTGACCCGTTGTTGTATCTTTTTGCGTCCAGTTTTTTCTTAAAGTCATGTATAGTTTTAGCACTCACTGTTTCTTCTTTCAGTTTGTTTCAGATATCTATTACTCTGTGTGGAAAGCTATTATTTTTCAGATCTCTTCTCTAACTTTCTTAAGTTTCTTCTCGTGTCCTCTTGTAGCCCTTCTGTCCCATTTTAGTAGGTCATCCCTATCAAGAATTTCCATCCCTTTCATAATTCTGTAAATGTTTGTCAAATCACCTCTTTCTCTTCTTTGTTCTACGGTTGGTAAATTTAGTTTGTCCAATCTTTGTTCGTATGTCAAATTGCAAAGTGTTGGTGACATCTTTGTCGTTGCTCTTTGAATTCTTTCTAGTTTCTTTATTTTTTTTTTTTTTTGTACTAGGTGTCCATAGAGACGCTGCGTATTCCAATTTTGGTCTTATCAGTGTAACTAGTATTTTCTTTACCATTTCTTCATCCATGTAGTAAAAGGTCACTTTCATTGATCTAAATAAGTTAAAAGTTTCTCCGACTGATTTGTTGACATGTTTGTCTGGTGTCATGTCGTTTGAGCTAGTTACTTCTAGGTCCCTTTCTGAGTTTATTTTTTTTTACTTCTTCTGTACCAATTTTATATTGACCCGAGATTCTATTTTTGCTTTTTCTAAATTTCATTATACTGCATTTCTTAATGTTAAAATTCACTTCACTCTTATGACTCCATTTCCAGACTTTATCCAAGTCTTCTTGAAAAGATTTGTAATTTTCCTCTGTACTTATTCTCTTTAATAGTTTTGCATCATTTGCAAAGCAATTCATATAACATTTCACGCCTTCATCCATGTCATTTATATAAATAGCAAACATTATCGGAGCCAGTACAGAGCCTTGGGGGACTCCGCTTATCATATCCTCCCAATTTGAGTTCTTGTCTCTAAGTACCACCCTCATTTTTCTTCCGTTCAAGAAATCTTTCATCCATTCCAATAATTTTCCTTATACTCCACCTTGTATGTGTCTGTGTGTGTGTGTTTGTTTGTTTGTTTGTTTGTGTGTGTGTGTGTGTGTGTGTGTGTGTGTGTGTGTGTGTGTGTGTGTGTGTGTGTGTGTGTGTGTGTGTGTGTGTGTGTGTGTGTGTGTGTGTGTGTGTGTGTGTGTGTGTGTGTGTGTGTGTGTGTGTGTGTGTGTGTGTGTGTGTGTGTGTGTGTGTGTGTGTGTGTGTGTGTGTGTGTGTGTGTGTGTCCCTGCATTCATGACGTTCTCGTCCCACTTAGGCATCTGGTAGACGTGATCAGAAATAATGTCTAAGAATGAGTAATTCATTTTTTTGTATTCTTTTTTTTTTGTTACCAAGAGAAAAACTAAGTAATCGACACAAAAGCTCTGTGAGTTCTGTTAATATTTTTTTTATATTTTGAATGAAATATTAAAAGTTATTCTGTAACAATTGATATACATGTACATACACACATACACACACACACACACACACACACACACACACACACACACACACACACATATATATATATATATATATATATATATATATATATATATATATATAGATATATATATACACGTCATATATGTTACTACGGACAGAAACGCTGATGAACTGTCCTCAGTGATAATATTAATTCCTCCCGTGCACACTCCATTCCCTCTAATTTTCAGTGTCATATTTCTCGTTAATTTTCTCCTCCCTTTACCTCGTGTGTGACCTTCTCCATTCTCCCTCCTCCTCCAATACTGCATTTGCCTCCGTCAACCCCATCCCTTTCCTCTGCAAACAAATTCATCTTCTTGTCGGTCTTTCCCTTCCTCTCACTACTTTCACCTTTGAATCGAACACTTTCATCACACACCTTATCTCTACCAGTCTCAGTACATGATATAATTGTCGCATTTATGTATATTAATACACACTCAGGGAGAGAGAGAGAGAGAGAGAGAGAGAGAGAGAGAGAGAGAGAGAGAGAGAGAGAGAGAGTCTCAATGACACAAGTGTAGCTCGGCAAGAACATTTCTGTTCCTTCTTTTTCTCCTCCTTCTTCTTTGTGGAGGTCAGAACACGTTGTATTCATTCGTAGGCGCAAACAGGCTCGGTGGTTGCCCTCACTATCCGCAGCAGGTGGGAGCACAGTTGCCACCAGGAAGCGGACTACCCGCACGCAACCCGTGGGGAGGAGGAGGAGGAGGGCGAAGACATCCCACGAAGAGGAGCGGACAGGAGGCCCCGACTTTGAGGAAGTATGGAGCCAGGTTCCGCCAATGGCTCATTCACCTTTGAACTATCCTCGCGCGCATGGAAATCGTCCAGACTCCATCTCACAAAACCCAGTGATGGAAATGGATTTTAAGGATTACTCATAGGCTATAAGACTCCGAAAATGATGGGAAGACAACGTGAAGAGTGATCTGGAGAATTATTATCAATATGTGTTTTGTATTATTGTTATCCAGGGTGTTGCAACTAGATCCATTATCATTTCTCCGTTTTCTGTCATTATTGCTTAATTCTTGTAGATTTTTTTTTTTTTATAAATTATTATCACATTTTAGTTAAGTGGCCCATATTGTATTCAGTATGTCATCTCCATTCATACGAGGGTTGAAAGAAGAAACCTGGAAATTATGATGTAGGTACACACCTTGCCCTCCTCCCTGCCTCCTCCCCCTCTCCCTCCCCCTTCCCCTGCGTAACCCTCCTCCCTGCCCCCCCCCCCCACCTCTCTTGCTCTTTTCATCTCTTCCACCAATCGTTTACATGACCATCACTTACTCTACACGTCCGGGCACGCAGCTAAGCGTATCCTGTAGTTCCCACAATGTCAATATGTTGTTGTTTTTTTGTCGAGTGCATGATATTTTTCCTGTGTAGTATTTAGCTTGAATAGATAAAAAATTATCAGACCAGGATTTTGAATTTTGTATCATGAAAAAATCTGGGTTGTTCAGAACTTTTGCTCGTGACTGTACCTCTATTAGATGCTAGGAAAAATTGTCTCAGTCAGAATGTTGGTACCTGGTTATCGGCAGCCAATCACTGACCTACAATCCATAGAGGGGGGCGGGGCCAACCAGAAGGCCAATTCATGAGCTTTCCTGACGAGAAGACATCAGCCGAGGTGCCCATCCAAAGACCTTTCTTTTTCATGACCTTAGTAAGGGCAGGTAAAAGATGCGGACCTTATCTCGATAGACTCGTTCTAGCGTCTCGTCGTTTTATGTCTTTATTCTGGTTTGAGCCAGCTGACTTCATTTATGTCCCTTCACCGCCTTACACGAGTGAGATGTTTCCTGATAAATTCTTTACTCCCGTCCCCTCGCGCTCGCGCGCGCATACACACACACACACACACACACACACACACACACACACACACACACACACACACACACACACACACACACACACACACACACACACACACATGTACACATAGAGAAAGAGAGAGAGAGAGAGAGAGAGAGAGAGAGAGAGATTTTCGTCTGCAATAAGCAGCACTTAATACCTTTGGGGACTATTGCACCGAAGAGGTGAAATCAGAGAGATGGAAAAGAAAATATCTGAGGTGGGCTAACAGCAGAATGGAGAGATACAGGAGGTTAAAAGTGACCAACATTCATTTTAAGTGAAAAATAATCTCCAGTTATAAGAGAATGCTGACTGAGCGACTCTGGTACGTAGGGATATCACTGGAGTCCCTAAATTATCGGCTGAATAAGATATACAATCAGTACCCCATACTGGGAGAGAAAAATAGATAGCCAGGTAGATAAACAGATATATAGATAGATAGAGAGAGGGATAGATAGAGAGAGAGATAGATAGATAGATAGAGAGAGATAGAGATAGATAGATAGAGAGAGAGAGAGAGAGAGAGAGAGAGAGAGAGAGAGAGAGAGAGAAAGAGAGAGAGAGAGAGAGAGAGAGAGAGAGAGAGAAAGAGAGAGAACGAGCGAGAGAGAGAGAGAGAGAGAGAGAGAGAGAAAGAGAGAGGGGATAGGAAAAGAACTAACATAGTACCAACCCATAAAAGAGAAAGAGAGAGGGTGGTGTCACTAAAATACACACTACTAACCCCAACCAGGAAAAGATCAACATTGAGCGAGAGCATTGTGAAAGGCAGACGAGTCAAATACCCAAAGGAAAGGAATGGTTTGGCAAACCATCACTTTAGTTTTAGATCTTTTAGGTAATGTTCATCAAAACCTGCAAAGCTTGTAATCAAGAGCGATTGATTTGCGAAAAGACAGTGAGGGTTGGGTGGATTGTATGTACTTAGATCTAGAGAAAGCCTTTCACAAGGTACCTCACAATTAGTTATCAAAGCATATTTGTCCGCTGGTAGCTGATTTGTCTATGTTAATACAAACGAAACTTCTGACGTGATGCATATTGTATACAACGAACAATAGCGTGTGTGTTTGTATATATATATATATATATATATATATGTGTGTGTGTGTGTGTGTGTGTGTGTGTGTGTGTGTGTGTGTGTGTGTGTGTGTGTGTGTGTGTGTGTGTGTGTGTGTGTGTGTGTGTGTGTGTGTGTGTGTGTGTGTGTGTGTGTGTGTGTGTTTGTTCACGGCAGCTTCTGCGTTCACGACTTTTTTGCTGGGTAATTCTACATCTCTGACGAAGGAACGGTGGGCAGTGGGTAGCTCCCATAAAAGTTGTCCGAAAGACATAGAAAGTTCTTGTAGACGAAGAACACTTTATTATAACAAGCTTTCGACCTACATAGGTCATCTACAGGCAAAGAAAGGAACAGTTTATATGCGGAACTAAGGTACAGAATGGGAGAAAAGGAAGAACGTTATTGGTCGAGGGTGGCCAATAGGGATCTAGGCATTGGCCTGGGATCCCGTTTGCGAACCTGCCTGAGCCGTACGCCGTTCGTCTTCTTCTCTAACAATTTTATAACTATCGTGAAAGTTTTTAAGGCTAGGAGTTATGTACATATCGGTGATTTGAGAGTTGAGAGAAGGATTTTTGTTTTTTTTATATAAAGGGCTTCCAATATATAAGCCCTTTGGTCAATGCCTAGATCCCTATTGGCCAGCCTCGACCAATCACGTTCCTCCTTTTCTCCCATTTACCTTAGTTCCGTATATAAACTGTTCATTTCTTTGCCTGTACCAGAACCTGAAGATAATCTATGTAGGTCGAAAGCTTGTTATAATAACTTGTTCTTCGTCTACAAGAACTTTCTATGTCTTTCGGACAACTGTTATGGGATCTACCCACTGCTCACCGTTCCATTGTCAGAGATGTAGAACTACTCAGCAAAAAAGTCGTGAACGGAGAAGCTGCTGTGAACTTGTCCACATGAAAACCTGCTACCTAGATACACCAATGTATATATTATATATATATATATATATATATATACATATATATATATATATACATATATGTATATATATATATATATATATATATACTGTATATATATATATCTGTATATATATATATATATAGATATATGTATATATAAATATATATATATATATAATGGGGTAACAAGTTTTACCAAGAAAGACGTGACTGTATAAATTAAATCTGACAGTAGAGCAGCGAATGGTGTCAAGGTTTACGAGCGGAAACCTAGAGCAAGCAAATCAGAATGTTTCGCAATCCCAAGAGGAAATACTCATTGCTTGTGCAGTTTATGCACACGCACGCATACGAGCACACACACACACACACACACACACACACACACACACACACACACACACACACACACACACACACACACACACACACACACACACACACACACACACACACACACACACACACACACAAAGAGGGTGATTCTCCACAGAGCTGAAGGGTTGCCGTACACAGAACAACACGATGGATAGCAACGAAGAAGCTATACTTTATCAAAAATACAGAAAACAAACTGCAAGGAAATCTGTTGTGACTAATTCATAAGAAGTAAAAAATAAAGGACTAGTCACCAATGACGTCTTGTGAGCCCAGGACTCGAACATGAGATGTCGGCCAACTTTGGATAAGGAGGATGACCTGAGTTAAGGGTTTATCACACTAAGTTATTTTTCCCCCCACATCCTACCTCCAACCTCCATTTGAATAACTAGAATATGACTTCACTTACAGAAATCTAGACTTCTCTAGGAATATTTCAACTGTATGTATAATATTGATATAGGTATACAATCTCTTAGTTCATCGTTTAGCTTTGCTATATATGACGGAAAGATGATTTGGTATTTGAAGATTTGAAAAATAAAAAAATTGTAACCGAAGTCGTTTTTACTCAAACGAACTCTCAACTGTCGGTGCTGGTAAAGCCCGTGGAAGACCAGTGTGATAAACATTTGAATAAGTTCCCCGGCATTTACTGATGCCTAGTTTGATAACCAACGACGCAGTAAACTGCCGTACAGTAACTGATAAATAGTAAACAAACCATGTTTATTATAAATTCTCTTCCCGAGACTGTCAATGACGATTTTTTTTTCAAATACATGTGAATCAAATTCCCTTTTAGTCCTAATATGGTCAACACATCCGAATAAAATGTCGAGAGAAATATATATATATATATATATATATATATATATATATATATATATATATATATATATATATATATATATATATATATATATATATATATATATATATATATATATATTATGTAAGGTGGAAGTGGTGGAGGTGGAGTAAATGGAAGAGAAAAAATAATTGGTGGAAAAGAACTGTGAAAGGAAAGCGTGTCAAGGGAATGGAGGTCTTAAACATGTAGTTCAGCTGTTCTTAATTCCATTTGTTTATCTATTCATTCATTGATGCACTTATTTGTACCTATTATATATCATTGATTTTTTATGCTTTAGTCACGTTATTATATGCTTATCTATTTACTTATTTACTTGTTATGATTAATTAGTTTAACTATGCGTTCATTTACTTGTTTAGTTTTACTTCTTGTTCATGTGTAGTCTTATAAACTCCAAGATCCCTAGAATCACGAAATGAAAAATTTAAGGAAACTGTTGAGTCAATTTATAATCTACTGAAAAAATCCTTTGCTGAGAGTTGCGTGGACCATTAAGATAAACATAGATAAATAAAAAGTACTAATAATGAATAACATAAGTCTAAAGCATACATTGATTTACTCGCGCGTTCACCGTTGGGTGGGGGGGGGGGAAGAGACGTAATATTGACGTCATCACCTGGGTTGGCAAATGGGAAGAAAGGACGCGGAAACAGGAATCAAAATCGAAGGAGACATTACTTAATACAAGAAAAACCAAAACAATTGAAGTTTTTGATTGTGGAAGTCACAACAAGGAAATTGAAACTGAACCTGTTGTTTATGAATGGAAGGACAAGATACAACTCATGTTATGCAGTGTTGGTGCAAAAAAAATATATATATATATATATATCATTGTAAGGGTTTCAGGCATGGTAGGAATGGTGGTTGGAATTCATCTAGAAGCCTTATCCGAACCATAGCTGACTGACCCAATCTTTAGGATTAATAGACATCGAATATCTAGATATCTATTAATTGTATTGAGTACAGTGATTTAGGACTTCATTCACAAACACAACCATTCCAACATACCAAAGAAACTTCGCATGCAGCACTTCTAACCATACGTTCAACCTTACCAAACCAGATTAAGCCACCGTGGTGAGGTGTAGAGACTGTATAATCATCAGGGGAGAGGATCGGTCCTGCAGTGGACTATTGAGGTTAAATTACAGCAACAATGGTACTGGCACTGTGTTTTATATCTACTTAGGATAAGATCTATACTCGGAGACCCCCGTCTCTGCGTTCTAAATGGTCGATCCTGAACTTAAATCGCCCCCATGTTGTTATTTTATTTTGTTATTGTATGACTCAGTAATCCTGTATGAAAACTGTACTTTTTTAAATTATCTTCTAACAACCTTTTTTTCATCTTTTTTCACCTCATGGTCTCTGGTTTTCCTTTGTTCCCACACCAAGTGGTCTTCTTTATTATGCCCACACCTTTCATTGGTCTAACCACTGCTAATATATCGCCTCTTCTTCTCTTGTCCAACGTTGGCAGCTCCCAGAATTTCAGTCTCTCTTCATACGATTTGTCAGCGAGATCTGAAACCAATCTAGTCGCTGCTTTCTGAATGTTCTCTATTTGTTTATATTTCTTTTTTGTGGCAACAACACCACTGCAGCATATTCGAGTCTAGGGCGAAGGAGATAACCTTCTTCGTCATCCCTTTATCCTTGTAATGGATTACTACTCTTATGTTCTTCAAGAGATTATAAGTTTATCCAGTGATATTTCTAATGTGTGTTTCGGGTGACAAGTTTTCCATAATCATCTTTACCTTTGTTTTTGTAGTATAATCGTGACCCATTCCATTAAGCAGTAATGGTTAATTCTTACACTAAATTTCCAATATTTTGCATGTGTGTGTGTGTGTGTGTATGTGTGTGTGTGTGTGTGTGTGTGTGTGTGTGTGTGTGTGTGTGTGTGTGTGTGTGTGTGTGTGTGTGTGTGTGTGTGTGTGTGTGTGTGTGTGTGTGTGTGCGCGCGTGCTAATTGCTGCAGTAATAGAGATATATATCATAATTTCCTATCACAAATCTTCGATACAGCCTTAGCGTATGTCCAAGTAAAAAAGAAAATAGATAAATGAATAAATAAACAAGTAGATTCCATCATGGATGGCGAGTACTAATTGCAATTCCTGGAAGGAAGGAAACTTATTGACGAAGCCCCTAGGACTAGTCAGGCCAAAGGGAAAGGTTAGGAATTCCAGGAAGATGAGGTCACATGCGATGTGGCAAGGCACTCCTGCTCAAGCTGTCACTGGTATTGGGGTCAGCTAAAGAGGGAAGAGCTTAAGAAAAGGTCACTGGAAGAGGTGCCTGCCGGGACAGACCGGAAAGGTGGGAAGCGGTCGGGGTCACTTTT
>NC_134785.1:5668494-5670994 GCF_046742065.1 Oratosquilla oratoria | reverse complement strand
AACAGAATTACACAAATGGGACCAGAAAACAGTAATGCATAAATATGGGTGACATGAGAAGACCGGCTCAGGACTACTGCACTAACATATCCAGTGTCGACATGACGTCATCGCAGTGCCGTGTGCACGTGCCTGTACTGTAAACAATAATACCACAATATCCCAGATAAGCGTTGACCGTTATAGATTCGTGATGGTGCGGAAATCAAATCATTATAATAATTCATTCTTGCGTAATATTATCATGACCTAAATGGATAGAAGAATGCGCCAAATATTTATGTCATAGATGTGTTCTCGTTTGTCCACATCAATGAAATTAGAATAAAAAAGTGGAGATAATTTTAGGTTCTGTGTTATCTTATTGCTATCTAAACAGGTTAGCATCTAGAAGCTCATAATGATTTATTGTTTCTTTCATTGGCTATGCTTGTGTGTGCAAAGCAACGACTGTGTAAGTTACATGCAGTCATTGCTTTAATGAGGCTTTACTGACACCCCTACGAACCAGAGGCACGCATCAGTTTCAAGATGTCATCCCCAAGAACAGGGCTGATGACTTATAACTTTCTCACATCTCTCTTTTGACTCTTCTGTGACTCCATCTCTTCTGCCCCATATTGTCCCCAAGCACAGAAGATCTGTTCTATTCCTTAGGCTTTTTTGGATTGTTTCTCGTTTTGCTAAACATGGCTCTTTTAAAAAATTCTCTTCTCCCGTCTCTCTTTCCTCTTCTCTCATCCTGATATCCAGTACAAAAAGAGGGTTAACCTAACCGATTGAAATCACGCGACGGCAGCCGGAATGATACGTATAAGTACACTTAAGTAGTTGAAATAAGAAAAAATAGTATTATTATATTCGTTTGTCTTATTTGCCTATTTTATTTATTTCATTTTATTTTATTCTATTATTATTATTTCCATTTGATGTAGGAGGCATGATCATCGTCATAGGTCTCCGCAGGTCGAAGATTAGTCTAGCTAATCCAAGCAACTTAATACGGCAACTGTTATTTGAAAATAGGAGAAAGTTGACGGTAAGCTCTTGGAGAAGATCCGGGTTAAGATGTGGATTGGAAATTCAGGTTCTTCTCAACGTTTCCACCTGTTGTTTTCAGTTCGTAATCAAAAATCGTCCATTTTTTAATCTGTTTTGAGTGAGCATGTGTGATTTTGCCTGACGTATATGTAAATGTGAGTACATATGTGTATGTATACATACATGTGTACATGCACACGTACACAGGTACTCGTGTTCATCTTGATGTATATGAGTACATACATACGCATACACACACACACACACATACACACACACACACACACACACACACACACACACACACACACACACACACACACACACACACACACACACACACAAGAGGTTTTCTCTGAATCGATTGAAATTCTTATCAGTAGCAAAACTAACCAGCAAAATCATTAAACAGGGCGGAAGCGCTTCAATATGTATATATAATCACATTACACAGTATTCTACGGTGACGTCATACGCATTCTGGGAATGGAGAGTTGAATAGCATTTCAAGAAGGCAGGAAGGAAGGAAGGAGGAGGGGGGAGGAAGAGGAGGAGGAGGAGGGTAGGGAGGAAGGTGAGGAGGAGGAGGGTGAACACGCCGCTCAAAGGACAACACTATATGAGTCTGCGTACCTCGGAGACTAAGCTCAGTTGACGTCTTTCAACTTCACGTGCAAGAAGGCCTTCTAGTTAAGAAGCTGTGAGGATTTTCTCTCTCTCACTCAGGGCGCACGCTGGGAGTTTTATCTTAATTTCTATTTTCCACTTCGTACGAGTCTCGCCCTCGGCTGTGCTTTAAGAAAATTCAGGAACTTGTGATGCGGAAAGAGGAAAGGGAGATTACATGATATTTTGAAGAAAAGTGTGTGTTACCGAAAGTTTATTTACATATTTGTTTGTTTATTTGTTTATCTATCTATTTATATATTTATTTATCTATTTGACTCTTTATTTATTTTCTGGCATCGTTAATCGCCTGTGATCAGTGTGTTTTATCCTTTTACAATTACGAGCGACATGACGTATTTTTTTCTTGTTTTTTTTTAATTTGTGCGTTATGACTTAACGCTAAAAGAAATCATAAATGGCCGTCCAAACGTGTGTCTACCCTGATTCCAAGAACGTTCTCTTTTCATTATTATTTTATTCGTTTAATATTATTTATTGTGTGTGTACAAAAGAAACCGTGATCTTGATCTAGAAAGTTAAAAATGTACAGAAGTAATCGTGTTGCTATCGTATACTTAATGACAAGTAAGCGTTATATTCAAACATGATTTTTTTGGGGGGGAAAAGTGAAAAACCGAATGTTGATAATTATGAGATTAAATATCTATTATTAGTTGCAGTACGTTATTAGTCTTTTACAATTTCGTTTCCTTCTGATTCTAAGATCATCAAAGAGAGGATACTGATAAAAATATCATGAAGATAACTCTATATGCATTAAAGTTAATGT
>NC_134785.1:5633494-5650994 GCF_046742065.1 Oratosquilla oratoria | reverse complement strand
GAAAAAAATAAAAACTTGGCTGTTTATCTTCAACCAGTTTCCACTTTCACTGTTGTCGTCTTGGCCAAGTAGACAGCGAGTTTCCTGTTCTTTTTCTCCCGGCTCTTATTATACATATATCTTCACTCGCCGAATATTTATGGATTTCTAATTTTTTATTTTAGTTCACGATTGAACGTAAGTTATTGGAATTGGATGCATTTGGTAAAGTTACTCGTTCATTGTTATTGTGTTATTGTTCTTAATGTTATTTTGTGGGTTTACTATCGTTTGTGCTGGTAGCGTAATCGTAAGCATACTGGTCTCACACACGCTAAGTTGTAGGTTCGAATCCCGCACTCCTCTCAGATTCCCAGCAGTGACTGTGAATTACCTGCCCCAACAGGCCAACCGTATAATAGAGCAAAGGTGACGTCTTGGGCCGCAGCTGCTCGGCGCCTCCTGGCGTAAGCGCCTCACCTTCACACCTTTCTCGCTTAGTGTAGGTTTTGCTGTGACAACTACGTTGAAGTCCTTCCCAGTTTCGAGAGGGGAAAGTTGGGCTTGATTGCTTGGGAAGCTGAAGTTGGCCATCTACTCAGGGGTGCACATGCACGCACGCACGAACGCACACTCACACGCACACTGAAGGACGCGCGTACACAGAAGCACAGGCATACATATGAGCACACATAGAAGCACACACGTACACGCGCGCACATTGTACATATGCGCGCACACACACACACACACACACACACACACACACACACACACACACACACACACACACACACACACACACACACACACACACACACATACACACATATACATATATCCATTTAGAAGAAAATAAATTTACCTTGGATAGGCGTTTCAAAACTAAGCTTTGATCGGGACATACTCTAAGGAAGGAAGGAAAGAAGGAAGGAAGTAGGTGTAAGGATTTTTGTAAGTCCACCACAACCCTAGTCCACCTAGTACACCACACAAGTGGAAACAATTGGGAATTGGAGTTCCACATAACCAGTTTGAATGTGGAGCAGCTGTGCAAATCGAAATAGATACGAGAAACAACACGAATTAGCAAAAAATAAATAAAATAAGATAAAATGAAATGAAATCATAAAGTGGAGGAAGAAGCTGACAGAGCATATTAGAACCCGCACAGGAGAAAGAACTTGAATTTGAATTTCAAAATATTCAGGAATCGCCGTGAAAGAACAGATGCGAAACTAAAGTATCATGCATTTAAATAGAGACGGTTACTTATATATTTTTTTTAAATTCTGTTTTAATAACGTTTATCTGCAGCTCGTGGGAAAAGTCCCAAATAAGGGCTTCATAATCTGTGGGCAAAATTCCAAATGGCTCATCAGTCATGTTGACTGAGAGGTTAAACTGCTGTTGATCCAATATCCAAGACCAAGTTTGGAACATACTGCAGTTATGTGGAACCCTTACAAGGAAAATGCAGAATAAACTCAAACTGAAGATGAAATGTGTACAGCGTTTCGCTCGTTGGAACATTTTAAAGTACTTGTGAAAACTCCAACGAGCAAAACACGATTCAATAAAGGATTCGTCTTCAAATTACGTTCAGTTGGGTTTGAATCCCGCATTCCTCTGAGATTCCTAGAAGTGACCGTTACCTGCCCCACAAGTCTAAGCGAGTAATAGGGTACAGTTGACGGCTACGGCTGCAACAACCTTCTACTGGCGTAGGCTCTTCACCTCCTCCAGTGGCCAGTAACAATGTCAACAACGGACGGCATGCAGTGGCAACCGGTCATAAGTGCAACAGCAGAATGTGCTGAAGTCCATCCGTGAGGAACCTGTGTAGGGTATGTAGGGTAACCTTGAAAGCTGACAAAAGGAAAACAAAATAAAAATGATCCTAGCGGCGATCGACCGTCGACTCCGCTGACTTGAAGATAATGCCCAGCGTTGTGGACAACCTTGTGATGGCGGACAGACGAATGTCTGCTGAAATGAAGCTGTTTGGAATCCGTTAGAATAATCCCCCATGATCATCTTCACGTGTTTAAGGTATTGGCGCTGTCGGTTATTCCCCCGCTTGTTGAACCCACGAGGAAGAAGCAAGTTCCTAGGGACACGTCACCAGACGTCCTAGGCCTCTTCGACGCAAAACCCGAGGAACTTCCTTGGACTTGTTACACAGAATGAAACTTGGCGTCCCTCCCCCACTCCTCCTCCCCAACTTCAATCTTGAATGCAAGGTTGACTCCCGTCTGGGGGAAGTATCCGGGTTTACCACCATCAAGGAAGTACATGGTCACGAAGTCAGACAAAGTCATGGCGATTTTTGTAGGATCCTTCCAGAACGCTTTTGATCTTTCTCGAGCGAAGACTCGCAATCAAGAGCAGTGACCATGTATCAGTTTGTTCCAACCGTATTCATGACAATCCCTGAATGGCGTACTTAAGTTACCAGATAGTGTCCGGGGAAACTTGGGACTTGAAGTCGTTCGGAAGAGGCAGGGGAGAGATGGGGTGCGTCAACTCGAAGACAACGGTCCCTCGCTCAAGGGACCTCGATGGCCATGAACAAAGCCAACGACTGCGAGCTCGAGGTGTTGCCGCATCCGTCTTGGTCCCCGGACTCGGCATGGTCACACTTTATCATCGAGTCTTCTCTCACAAGAAAAGAGCACCGTGGATGCATGATCTGACGAATGATGATGTTGGTATGGAGTCTTTGGAGGTAAATTTGGAGGGTTTTTGTTTTATTTTATTTTATTTATTCATCTATCTATTTTTAATGAGGCTCATAGCAGGCCCATGAAGAAAGAATGATTCATTTAACGGTTTTAGGAAGTCTGGAAGGTCTAGCAAATTTTTCTTAAATGTTTATGGATGGCAGTTATGTTTATTTTCTTTCTACCGCTTGTCACTAGTAAGATAATTAAGTGATTTTTTTCGTGTTCAAATGTATTTTAGGGGCTTAAATGACACCCCTATGGACCAGAGTCGTACTGTATTCTTTTATGGTGGGAGGCTAATCTCCACTCAAAGAAATTAAGAAAAAGAAAAGCTTGTCAGTTTCAACTTCTGGTATCACTCCAGGGATAGAAGCGCTGGTTATCGGCGACCAAATAAGAATTGTTGAATTCCACGCAAATTGTAAGAAAGCTAGAAATTCACGCGTAAACATACTATATATAGAAGTTGATGATTCGATAGTTATCGTTAATTTAGTCTCTGATGCTTATAAAGGTAAAAAGGTATAAAAGTCTTGTAGATTATGTAGACTGTCGAATCCGCAAAACTGTAGTTTATGGAGATCAGTAATCCAACAATGTGTCTCAGCATCTGCAGTCTTGATTAACCATCTAACACCCTAACATTTCCCCATGGGAAGTAATTCTTCCCCCAGATCTGTTTTTGATACCCTAACATTTCCCCCTAGGAAGAAGTTCTTCATGTGAAAGTGGCAGGTGCCGACAAGTCTATCGAAATAAACACTTGAATGTGAGGACGAAGCCTTTAGTACGACGTTTCGCTTGATACAGCTTTTTCAAGCGAATGTACTTGAAAAAGCTATAACAAGCAAAACGTCGTGCTAATAAAGGCTCCTTCCTTACATGGCGTTCATTTCGAAAGAAATTCTTCCCCCAAATCCGTCCTATACCCTAACATCTCCCACACCTTTACTGGTAAGATCCCCCTGGGCTATTCTGATCTGAACTGTAGTCTTAACTCCCTAAATCCCCAACATCCCCCCTAGAAGGTAACTATCCACCCCTAGTCTGCTTTGATACTCTAACATCCTCCTCCCCCCTTACTGGTTAAAATCCTCGTGATGTAGTCTTTCCACATAGCCTCCAATGCTGTTTACTTTCCAGTCAATGAATACATTTCGAAAACAACAATCTAGCATATTTGTGTTTAATGCTATTCGTTCCATTGCCAGCAAGTTCATCTCCATAAATCAAAGTTCATGGTCACCCTGGCATGATCCCGAGGCAGCTGGCCATGTCCTTAGTATTGGCTAAGCTGAGTCATCAAAACAAAATTCTAAGTTTGTGACGTCATTTCTTCGAAATGAAAATTTCGTGAAGAAAGCTCGGAGAGGGTCTTCTTGGTGGACCAAAACCTGAACATTTTCTAAGAATCTTTGAGTCCTAAGTCTTTCTAAATCCTTCTCAGCCGAGGTTTCTAGCTCCCCCCTCCCCGTGGGGAAGGGGGGTCTCCACGTAACTAAGTAGGTCCAAAGACAGACTAGTTAGTGAATACTATTGTTGATGGAAGGATTAGGAGTCTAAGAAATAAAATTACATAAACAGGAAAGCTATGGACATACAGTATAGGCGGTGATTCACCACCTTCTCTTCCCCCCTCCCCCCTCCTTCCCTCCCTCCCACTCTTCCTCCCCCAGCCTTCCTCCTTGGTCTCTCCCTCCCTACCCCCACCCTTCCCCCGTTATCTGAATTCTGTAGATGATTCTCTGAGCGAGAGTTGTCATTTCTTGACGTTGGGGGGGGGGGGGTTAGGAGGAGGAAGTGGAGGAGGAGGAGGAGGAGGACGAGGAACCGGAGGTGGGGGAAGCGAAGGAAGTAAATAAGTGGGGTAGGGGGAGGGGGGCGAAGTTCATGATTATGTTTTGCAACGGGTTTGCCATTATTTCTCAACGGATCTTCGCCAAATTTAGCTCAGAGATCCAAATGCCCTTGAGTGCGGTTCCCGTTTTGTGGTCGGTCCTACTACCCTCATCCTTTTGTTTCGTTTTGGTTTATATTTTATCTTGTTCTTGCATTATCTTTTGTTTTATTTTTCATATTTTTTATTTTAACTTTTTTCTATTTTATTTTCTTGTTTCTATTTTTATTTTATCCTTTTTATTTCATCCTTTTTATTTCATTTATTTGTTTGTTTTCTCTTTTTTCTTTTCTTCATTTATGTTTTTCTATCTTTGCTCCTTTCCCTGTTTATGATCGCCTACCTGGGACATCCACCCTTCTGCTATGACCTCATCATTACCATATACTTTCGTTCGCGAGTCTCAGTTTCGTTCACTTTTGGAACATAAGCTGTGCAGTCTTTGCCAATTAAGATAACGATAGTCAACCAATGTCGCCGTCTGTATTTTGGAAATCCCAGCCAATATCTGGCAATGCTTATCCTAAATTAACCTTATCTTGTATACCTTACTCTACCCTACCTTGTCCTACATTGCCCTGCCCTACATTATCCTACCTTCATGAACACTTCCTTGCTGTACCCTACCATACCTTGCCCTACCTTACTGTGACCTAACCTGCCTTACCCTACTTTGTCTTACGTTACCATATCCTGTGCTACCTTACCTTGCCGTGCCCTACACTTACCCAACCTTACCTTGCCCTACCCTATCATGCCCTACCCTACCATGCCCTACTCTACCGTGCCCTACCCTACCATGCCCTACCCTACCCTGTCCTACCCTACCCTAACTTACCCTACCCTGATTTAAATCAGCCTAACCTAAGACCATAGAAAACTCGGCAGGGAATGAGTAAGTAGTACAATATAACCGTCCTAATACACCGACAAGGAGTCCTCGCTGTTTTTTTCAGTGTGTGTGTGTGTGTGTGTGTGTGTGTGTGTGTGTGTGTGTGTGTGTGTGTGTGTGTGTGTGTGTGTGTGTGTGTGTGTGTGTGTGTGCGTGCGTTCGTTTGCGTGTGTGTGTGTGTGTGTGTGTGTGTGTGTGTGTGTGTGTGTGTGTGTGTGTGTGTGTGTGTGTGTGTGTGCGTGCGTGCGTCCGTGTGCGTGTGTGTGTGTAAAACATTTAGGCTTCGCACCGACATTTGGACCAACCGTGCAATTTTTGCACCACCTGAGTTTCTTGCAAGGAATGGGATCTGGTTTGGATTGGATCAAATTCTCTCGCACTGGACCTTTTTGTGTGTGTGACGTCTCGACCTCGCACCCATCCTTCGCACCAACCCCTCGCACCAGTTTCCCCTCCTGCGTTTCTTCACACGAAATGGTGTCGCTTGTGGGCTCTTCCCACCACACCGCTTTTTTTGTCACCAAGGTCCCGGACTCCGTGACCTCGTCTCTACTCGCTCCTTCGCCTTCGTCTACATCGGGGAGCTCTCAACCTCTTACAGTACATACACTTCGTAACTTGTGCGTTGCTTTTGTTCTTTAGCCTTATGGAGACCACTTCCACAGTGAATGAAACACTATAAAGTCCACTAATTGTCACTAGTTTTCGGTTTATGGGGTTCGGTTACACCGGCCCCCTCCCCCTCTCCAAAGATTCGAGTCTGAAAGCCTCTGGTCTGGTGCATTTTGTCAACATTCCTCCCGAACTGGTGCACCTGAGGATCTCGAAGTCTTTTGGGACACCCAGAACAGGGTAGATGCTTCAGGACAAGGTCCCTCCTTCCTCCCCACTCCCAACTCCCATTCCCCCTCCCCACTCCCCCTCCCCCACTCCCCTACCCCAAAAGAGTTGTAATCAGAACAGGAAAGGATGCAATATGGGTTATGATGGTAGATAATTAATCTAACCAATTTTTTCCTAACGAATGATCCCTGGAGTAATCGGGAACATACTTATATTGCATTCGCATAGTTGTGGGCTTGAATCCCGCACTCCTCTTCGATTCCCAGTAGTAACTGTTAGCTGCCCCCCAACCGTCCTCATAGGGCATCATAGAGCAAAGATGACTGCTTTGGCCGCAGCTACTCAGCGCCTCTTGGTGTAGGTCCCTCACCACACCTTCACTAAACAGTCCTCTTAAGCTTTGGGTTCCCAGACTCGTAATTATATGCTGTAGTCTCCTTTACCTCCTCTTGGACGGGTTCTCAGGCTGCCTCTGACGCCCAGAAACTCGGCTGAAGGAGAAAAAAGTATATTCTAGGTTTTGGTCAATGTTCTACTTTCCTGTACACCACTGAAGGGCGTTTCCCGAACCGATGAGACTGACCTGGTTTTCTCCACCTTTCATGCAGTCACTACTGCAAGGACTTTAGCGACGCCCCTACGGACCAGAGACACGCGGTATTCTTTAGTGACTGGAGAGAAACCTCCCCTCAAAAATAAATAAAGAAAAAAATAAATAAATAAAAAATACTTCGACATTCCGTTCACCCTCCACATCTCATTTACCTCTTTCGTGGTTTCAACTCTTCAGTGCGAGATAGTCCTCGAGGATGGAAGTGTTGGTCATTGCTGACGAGATGCTTCTCACCTCGCCTCCGAGTTGGATTTCATAATTCCCGTCGACTAGTCACCCTTTCGCTCAGAGAGAGAGAGATAGATAGATAGAGAGAGAGAGAGAGAGAGAGAGAGAGAGAGAGAGAGAGAGAGAGAGAGAGAGAGAGAGAGAAAGAAAGAAAGAAAGAAATAGTGTCGCTACCCCTCCTTTCTCTGACCTTTCACATAATCTCGTTTTCTTTTTCTGGCTATAGCCAAGTGATTTTAATCAGTCATAGGTGTCCTTTCGATATCAAAGTAATCTAATTCCAAATACACACACACACACACATATATATATATATATATATATATATATATATATATATATATACATATATATTTTTTTTTATCAATTTGACAATTTTTGGAAATAGACTCATCCACTGGGATTCGAACCCTTGCCTAGGCGGCTTACGTCTTATAAGGCAAAGACCTTACTGACCATGCTATCTCAAATTGATAAAAACACTTGTCGGAAGACTAACCTGCATAAAGGATTTGATGAAATACATTACGTAGCATGTTCTGTCCGAGTGCCCTCGGCGGAACGACTGGACCGTGAACCAAGTCGTTTCGTTTTGTAGGGTCGAGATAGCATGGTCAGTAAGGTCTTTGCCTTATAAGACGTAAGCCGCCTAGGCAAGGGTTCGAATCCCAGTGGATGAACATATACATATATATATACATATATATATGTTTATATATATATACATATATATATATATATACTCGTATAATAATTAGCAGTCTCTAGTGGGGGTTCTATACTTCTAGAAAAATAAAAATAAGAAAAATAACTATAATGACAAAAAAGAAAATGAAGACCTGTCCAACAAAAGTAGTGAACACGCTGAAGTTAGTTTCACACGTATCGACTTTTCGCCGTGCACCGTCCACGACACGACGTCGTGCTCTCAAATGATCATGGATGTCTACGGACGCTTTTACACGTCACGGCTACGACCACGTGTGAGCGTCCCTTCCTCTTCCTCTTTCCCCTCCTCTTCCTCTCCCCTCTTCCTCTCCCCCTCCTCTTCCTCTTCCCCTCCTCTTCCTCTCCCCTCTTCCTCTTCCTCCTCTTCCTCTCCCCCTCTCCCACTTCCTCCTCTTCCTCCTCCTCTTCCCTCGTCATCCTCTCCCTCTCCTCTTTCTCTTCCCCCTCCTCTTTCTCTTCCCCCTCCTCTTTCTCTTCCCCCTCCTCTTTCTCTCTCCCTCCTTTCTCTTCCCCCTCCTTTCACTTCCCCCTCGTCTTTCTCTTCCCCCTCTTCTTTCTCTTACCCCCTCTTCTTTCTCTTCCCCTCCTCTTTCTCTTCCCCTCCTCTTTCTCTTCCCCTCCTCTTTCTCTCTCCCTCCTCTTTCTCTCTCCCTCCTCTTTCTCTTCCCCCTCCTCTTTCTCTTCCCCCTCCTCTTTCTCTTCCCCTTCCTCTTTCTCTTCCCCCTCCTCTTTCTCTTCCCCCTCCTCTTTCTCTTCCCCCTCCTCTTTCTCTTTACCCCTCTTCTTTCTCTTCCCCTCTCTCATTTCCCTCTTCCCCTCCCCTCCTCTTTCCCCTCCCCCTCCTCTTTCCCCTCCCCCTCCTCTTTCCCCTCCCCCTCCTCTTTCCCCTCCCCCTCCTCTTTCCCCTCCCCCTCCTCTTTCCCCTCCCCCTCCTCTTTCCCCTCCCCCTCCTCTTTCCCCTCCCCCTCGTTCCCCTCCCCCTCCTCTTTCTCCTCCCCCTCCTCTTTCCCCTCCCCCTCCTCTTTCCCCTCCCCCTCCTCTTTCCCCTCCCCTCCTTTTTCACCTCCCCCTCCTCTTTCCCCTCCCCTCCTCTTTCCCCTCCGCCTCCTCTGTCCCCTCCCCCTCCTCTTTCCCCTCCCCCTCCTTGTTCTCCTCCCCCTCCTCTTTCCCCTCCCCCTCCTCTTTCCCCTCCCCTCCTTTTTCACCTCCCCCTGCTCTCTCCCCTCCCCCTCCTCTCCCCCCCCCCCTCCTCTTCCCCTCCCCCTCCTCTCTCCCCTCCCCCTCCCCTCCCCCTCCCCTCCTCTTTCCCCTCCCCCTCCTCTTTCCCCTCCCCCTCCTTTCCCCCTCCCCCCTTCCCCCTCCCCCTCTTTCCCCCTCCCCCCTCCTCTTTCCCCTCCCTCCTCCTCTTTCCCCTCCCCCCTCCTCTTCCCCTCCCCCTCCATCCTCTCCCTCCCCTCCTCTTCCCCTCTCTCCCTCCTCTCCCTCCACCTCCTCTTCCCCTCCCCTCCTCTTCCCCCTCTTCCCCCCTCCCCTCCTCTTCCCCCTCCCCTCCTTCTCCCCTCCCCTCCTCTTCCCCCTCCCCTCCTTCTCCCCTCCCCTCCTCTTCCCCCTCCCCTCCTCTTCCCCCTCCCCTCCTCTTCCCCCTCCCCTCCTCTTCCCCCTCCCCTCCTCTTCCCCCTCCCCTCCTCTTCCCCCTCCCCTCCTCTTCCCCCTCCCCTCCTCTTCCCCCTCCCCTCCTCTTCCCCTCCCCTCCTCTTCCCCTCCCCTCCTCTTCCACCTCCCCCCTCCTCCCCTCCCCTCCCCTCCCCCTCCCCTACTCTTCCCTCCCCTCCTCTTCCCCTCCCCTCCTCTTCACCCTCCTCCTCCTTTTCCCGCTCCCCTCCTCTTCCCCCTCCCCTCCTCTTCCCCCTCCCCCTCCTCTTCCCCCTCCCCTCCTCTTCCCCCTCCCCTCCTTCCCCCTCCCCTCCCCCCTCCCCTTCCCCCTCCCCTTCCCCCTCCCCCTCCCCCTCCCCTGTCCCCTCCCCTCCCCCTCCCCCTCCCCTTCCCCCTCCCCTTCCCCCTCCCCCTCCCCCTCCCCTTCCTCTTCACCTTCCTCTTCCCCTTCCCCCTCTTCCCCCTCCCCCTCCCCTTCCTCTTCACCTCCTCTACCCCTTCCCCCTCTTCCCCCTCCCCATCCTCTTCCCCCTCCCCTCTTCTTCCTCCTCCACCTCTTCCCCCTCCCCTCCTCTTCCCCCTCCCCTCCTCTTCCCCCTCCCCTCCTCTTCCCCTCCTCTTCCCTTCCTCTTCCTCTTCCCCCTCTTCCATTTTCCCCTCTCTTCCTTTTCCCCCTTTCACATTTTACTCTTCCTCCTCCCCTCCTCCCCTTCTTCATTCTCCCCCTCCCCCTCCTCCTCCTCTTGACATTTACGTAGTGAGTGGAAACAAGGTCAAGACAGGTCGGTCGGTCGGCGAGGAAAAGTTGACCACACACGTTACCCTCCACCTCCAGTCGTCCCCCTCCAGTTTCCCGCTCCAGTCTCCCGCTCCTATCTCACCCTCCCGTCTCCCCCTCCCGTCTCCCCCTCCCGTCTCCCCCTCCCGTCTCCCCCTCCCGTCTCCCTCTCCCGTCTCCCCCTCCCGTCTCCCCCTCCAGTCTCCCCCAGTCTCCCCCTCCTGTCTCCCGCTCCTGTCTCCCCCTACAGTCTCCCCCTCCAGTCTCCCTCTCCAGTCTCCCTCTCTGGTCTCCCTCTCTGGTCTCCCTCTCCAGTCTTCCCCTCCAGTCTCCCCCTCCAGTCTCCCCCTCCAGTCTCCCCCTCCTGTCTCCCCCTCCTGTCTCCCCCTCCTGTCTCCCCCTCCTGTCTCCCCCTCCAGTCTCCCCCTCCAGTCTCCCCCTCCAGTCTCCCCTTCCTGTCCCCCTTCCCGTCTCCCCCTACCCCAGCCCTTTCCCTTCCCACCCATTTTCCTTTCTCCTTTCCCCTTTCTCTTACTCCTTTCCCCTTTCTCTTACTCCTTTCCCCTTTCTCTTACTCCACCTCCTCCCCTCCTCATCCTCCTCGTCCCCCCTCCCCCCCTTTGATATTTACTTACCGAGTGGAAACAAGGTCAAGACAGGTCGGTCGTCGAGGGAAAAGTTGACCCAAGAGAGGGTGCTGCTGCTGCCTGGCCCTCCTCCTCCTCCTCTTCCTCCTCCTCCACCTCCTCCTCTTCCTCCTCCTCCTCCTCCTCCTCTTCCTCCTGTTCCTCTTCCTCCTCTTCCTCCTGTTCCTCCTCCTGTTCCTCCTCCTCCTCTTCCTCCTCCTCTTCCTCCTCCTCCTCTTCCTCCTGTTCCACCTCCTCCTCCTCCTCCTCTTCCTCCTCTTCCTCCTCCTCTTCCTCTCCCTCCTCCTCCTCCTCCTTCTACACCTAGTTTGTCCTCTTTACCTTTGACTTTAAACATTTAATGTATACAGTCCCTGCGGCACATCAGGTGATCCTTCAACATAATGTAAACAGTGTACCAGAAACCTTTGGAGGCGCTTGAAACCACCTGGAACAGAGGTCTGTTGCAAAAGGATGATAACATATTGAATGAATGATATAAATATCATATAAATAAATATATTTGATATACAAATATAATGAATACAAGATTAATAAATAGATACATAAATGAAAATAAATGTCAAAAAATGTGTATGAAATTGCAAGATCAAGTAATTAGCTGGTTGAGGGCCGATACAGCATAGGAATTAAGTGGTTAATGAACTGGGTCTCGTAACTTCTCTGCGGGAAGTTGACTACGCGGTTGGCTGTGCTGGTTCTAACTACTTCGAGGTTGAATCTAGACCATAAACTAGTTTCCCTCGTTTTCTTTTTTCCATTTTATTTATTTTTTATTTGTTTGTTATATATGCATATATATATGTATATATGTATATGTATATACATATGTGCATATATATATATATATATGTACATGTATATGTATATATGTGCATATATATATGTATATATGTATATATATGTATATGTGCATATATATATTTTTGTATAATATATAGGTATATATGTATATATATATATATATATATATATATGTATACATATATGTAAATTTATATACATATGTATACATATATGTAAATTTATGTATATATGTATACATGTAAATTTATATATATATATATATATGTATACATATGAATATTTATATATGTATACGCATATGTATACGTATATATATATATATATATATATATATATATATATATATATATATATATCGATTAACGTGCTACGTAGGCTTTCATTTCATATAATTAAGTGCAATTTATTTTAACAAATCTAAAAAAAAACTTTGACTATGAAGGATCAGTGAGTGTCTAAACCTGGTGGTCCTACAAGAAAGACGTCGGAGGGAATGGTCTCTCTATTGCTTCTCCTGAAGACAACGTCCATCGGCACCATCGTTTCAACCTTCCATACACTCTCACTCTCTCTCTCTCTCTCTCTCTCTCTCTCTCTCTCTCTCTCTCTCTCTCTCTCTCTCTCTCTCTCTCTCTCTGTCTCTCTCTCTCTCTCTCTCTCTCTCTCTCTCTCTCTCTCTCTCTCTCTCTCTCTCTCTCTCTATATATATATATATGTATATATATATATATATATATATATATATATATAATATATATACACAGTCCACTGGGACATCAGAATCAGGAGGGAGAGAATGATGAGATAAAAGAGGAAGAGGAGAAGATGAAGAAGAGGAGAATAAAGAGGAGGAGGAGGGGGAAGAGGAGGAGGAGGGAGAGGAGAAGGAGAAGGAGAGGAGAAGGAGAAGGAGAAGTTGTGCCGATTGACGAGAGGCCCACGAGGGTTCTGGAAGATCTCTTGCTAGAGCTGAGAGGTTCTCTGGAAAACCCACAAAGTGGAGCAAACACGCTTTTTAGTGTTATTCTGGCAGCCACCAACAAACCTTTGGGGAATTAAACAGGAACCATTAACTTCCGGAGGCGATAACGAAAGCTGAATGGGTTATCACACTGGGCTATTTTTCCTCGTACATTCTATCTCCAACATCCATTTGAATAACTAGATTATGACTTCACTTACAGAAATCTAGACTTCTCTATGAACATTTCAACAGAATGTCTAACATTCGTATAGGTTTACAGTCTTAGTTCATCATTCAGCTGTGCTATATATGACAAAGATCATTTGATATTTGGAGATTTGAAAATAAAATCTTGTAACCGAAGTCGCGTTTACTCAAACGAATTCTCGACTGTCGGGGCTGGTGAAGCCCATGGAAGCCTAGTGTGATAATGGATGGAGAAATGATGGGTGAAATGAAAGGAGGAGGAATGAGACAGGTGTTGGAGGGTGAGGGGGACTAGGTAGAGGTGGCAAGAAATCCGAGAAAAGGTGTCGAAAGTCTTGCGCATCGAAGAGAGTTGGAGTTCCTAGAACCGAACTCGCCCGATAAAAGTGGATCATGCCAGAGCAACATATATATATATATATATATATATATATATATATACATATATATATATATATATATATACATATATATATATATATATATATATTTATATATAATTTTGTGTCTCAAATATAGTCAATTTAATTTCCTAAATCTATGAAATCCCATTTCCTTTGCATACAAATTTATTGTGATTTACCATGGTCTCTGATCACGGTGTTGGACTCTATTTGGCACCTACCACTGTCATGATCTGTCTTAAAACTTGTATTATAAACGTCACTGTCGTTAAACGCCAGTGACTTAAAGTACTTGTAAACTTGTTTTGTTTGATTTTAGCAAGAGTTAATATTCCAGGAACGAAAAGAATATGACAGAAAAATAATTTGATTTAACTATTTTTTTTTAACAATGCAAGAATTATATTACACAAAACATAAGTTATTAAAGTGGATTAAAAATTCACAATGCAAAAAAAAGATGAAAGATGAAAGGGTCCAACCACCACGCGACAATATAAATCAAAAGGTGACACGTCCAACACTTGAACTGAGACAATGTTCAAGACAAAACGTCCGGTCACCAAGCAAAACAACAAAGTTATAGAAAGGTGACACGGACACACACTTAAACACTGGGTAAAGGTTTACCTTAATTTACAGTAAGCGGCAGCTTCCTCCTGAGGGAGAAAAGGGGGAAAAGAGACAAGATGGGACTCTGAGCTGCCTTTGCATAGTCTACAAAATACGAGGGTTGCCAAAAACCACTAGGGCATGGACTGGCAACCTAATAACTCTAATTAACAGACCTACATAATCGTTACTTACTAATCTTAAACCTATTCAGAGCATATTACAATACTTATGGGTCTCGCATTTTAACCAAAAATGTTAAAATACATATATATATATATATATATATATATATATATATATATATATATATTATATATATATATATATATACACACTGTGATCCGGCAGTCACCTCGGATTGCCGGAGAAACCAAAATGCCTTTAATTTTTGGACAGGGAAGCCGCTCGTTGACCTAAATAAAAACATAGGAGGTACGTATAAAAACAATCCTCCTTGGATCCACACCGTATTTAAAAGAATATATACATACTAACCACAAAATAGAAAATAAAAAATTCTACACATACTGTTACCCAGCATAGCCCACAGTCAAGGGAAACAACGTTCAACCCTTATAGTCTGGGGTGAAACCTGACCACCTGGGAAGGTGACTCCTAGACGAATGTTCTTAGGCTGACCATAAATAACGCCAAAATATCAGTGAAGGGTGATCTAAGTGTCTATATACACAGAGAATAAGGCTGGACACTGAAATACGAACGCGGAGTGTAGAAACTGTGAAAAAAAATATATATATAAATAGTGGAAACGTAAAAACTTGACAACCACGTTCCCGGATAAGAACTCGTATTTCCTATACTCCGATCTATAGGTAGTATTGTGACCTTAGACCCACCACATATCCCATCCTTGGTCAAGAGGACCGTAACGGCTTGCAAAATTATTGGAATTTGTTATGCCACAAGCGAGGCGCGAACTCGGGACCATAGCGTGGCGATCCACGACGCTAACAACGACACCACCCATCCGTGTGATGTCGTGAAAGTACATTGTGTGCTTGTATGGCTAGTTTTTGTGGTATTGCAAATCTAGACGTGTTATATCTATGGATATTAAGTGCCCAAACCAAGGACAGTATAACCTTTTTAAGAACACTGTACAAAGGTCGTGGACGACCATAGTACGTGTGGTAGAGAAAAGTCGATCATAATATAATCCTTATTTGATTGGTGGTTCACATTTGGAACGCCCTATCCTCAAGGGAAAATACAGCCTTTGTACCTTATCATTGCGGTATTGAATGGATAGAAGAGCTGGTAGACTACAGTCCATAACAATCAAGGTATTGAATCATGTGCTGGGCTTGTGATACAGATATTACCCAGAACTGTAGGTAATACTGGGAATCCAACATATAATTCTGTCCCTTTGCTTAAGGGAAATGTTGACTGCTTGTATTTTTTTTTGGGGGGGGGCAGAGCAATTCAGTGCAAGGAAATGGTTAACCTTAATGGCTTTCCTTATCAATTGTATCAGACAATTGTAGGTTTACAATGAACAGCCTTCATCTGTGAGTCATCAACTTCGTCAACCTACTTCCAGTCAATCGGTGGATTTTTTTTTACTGAAACTCTGGAGTCAGATGAAAATGAAGAATTGCGAGGTTATTGGTGAAAGTAGTTATCATTTTGCAACAATCTATTTTGCAAATTACTGATAATGTAGATATAGTATTGATGAAATAATATCTGGATGATATTGTCAATATATTGCCATTGATATTGAGGTAGAGTGAACCTCCCACAAATTACTAAAATCATCGCAGGACAATAAATAGAAGTATAATTATTGTTGTCAAGTAAAAGATATGTTACAGATCTAAATCTTTATTCTCTTAAGCCTAAATGAGTTTTCTTCAACCGAGTAGAATCGTCTTCTGGTGATAACCAGATTATAAAAAAAAACAGAATTTGTCAGAAAGGGTAATGAGAAAAGACAAGAAAAATGACTGAAGCTGCATATATAAACGTCAAAGAAAACACTAATGGAAGAGAGGGATTTATATGCTTATCGAAGGTGGCAAGTGTCCTTACACTAGACTCGCTGAGACACCGGACAAATGCTCACCGCCCGGACGCTGTGACCTGCCCAAGAGGCCCCTCAGGAATTATATAAAATGTGACATGTAAATCCTCCTGTAGACAACTCTCTGAAGAAGGCCAAAGTGGTCGTAACGTAAGAGTACAATCTATTCGGAGAGCATATTCGCTTTACTTCTACCACCCAAAATATATTTATATATATATATATATATATATATATATATATAATACAATTTAACAGGGGAACGTTTATAAGTGGGAAAGGTCTTTCCTGTATATGTATGTATTATTGTGACGGGATTCTACAAGGTTGACTTAGGAATAAATCAAAAGGGGTCAACCTATGACAACATGGGTCAACCTATGTCAACAGGGGTCAACCTAGGTCAACAGGAGTCTCGAAATTACTTGAAACTTTTTATTTACTTATTATATTTTATTTTATTTTATTTTTATTTTTTTATTCAAACTCGTGTTCGGAAAAGTCTTCAGAAAAAAAGGGAAGACAGGTTTCCTTTCCAAACTATAATTTGTCCGCAGCATAAAAACTTGTCGGATGACTCTCCTGAATAAATGAAAAAAAAAGAAACATTAGATGAATTAAGGTGCTGAGGAGCACAAGCCTGGAGGCTCCTCACCTTTGCCCTGTGCGCGTGGGCTGTTGGGGTAGGTAAGTAATAGTTGGGAATTGAAAAGAAGTGCGGGATTCGAACCCACAACTAAACGAATGCAAAACCAAGCGGCTTTTTTAGACATCCGTCGTAGCATCATTACCATCGTCCTATCCACGTGATGTATCTCCTAGGGTTCGAATCCCCATAGGAAGTCTTCTAATCTTTCATGGTGCATCAGTACTCCCTACTAGCTAAACCAACTCGAAGAACTTAAAAGAATCTCTCGGCTATGGCACGATGTTGTCCACAAGGATGGAAGCGCCAGTGAAATCTCGGAGATAATGAAGATCCCCGGTGGTGGACTGGTTTCAGGCCGACTCGAACGCATTGCGCACTCGAATGTACCCTTTCACACGAAGACAAAGAAAATGGAATTTGAACAAGTGCTAAAGATGGAAAAACAAATTGTGTGTGTGTGTGTGTGTGTGTGTGTGTGTGTGTGTGTGTGTGTGTGTGTGTGTGTGTGTGTGTGTGTGTATTTGTGTGTGTGTGTGTGTGTAACATTTTGAAACTTTTAGCTTCGGCCTGTTTGAATACACTTGACCTATGTGGTAAGTAAGCCTGGGCAAGTGGCCTTCACTCTTAGCAGTGGAGAGTGGAGCAAGTCCTGAATCTTTGGAGAACTGAAATCAGGACCAAGAAGTTGGTCTTATCCCGAACTAGAGGTTACAAATCCATCAGTCTCGGACTCTCTCGAAGTGGAAGAATGACACTGAAGACTAGGAGTCTCAGACTCTCTCTCGAAGTAGAAGAACAATACTGAAGACTGGGAGCATGACT
>NC_134785.1:5623494-5628494 GCF_046742065.1 Oratosquilla oratoria | reverse complement strand
GATAGATAATTTGGGATGGGTTGAGTTGGGTTAGCTTAGCTCAGCTCGGCTCACTTCGGCTCTTCTCAACTGAATTTTGCCTAGCTTTACCTAGCTTTGCTCATCTTTGCTCAGCTTTGCTCAGCTTTGCTCAGCTTTGCTTAGCTTTGCTCAGCTTTGCTTAACTTGTTCTATGTCTTACTGTTGTTGGTCCTTTTGAACTGTCTCTGGACCATCTCCGCGTCCCTCGGTCTGCAGAGACCCCTATAGGGACACATTGAACTAATTTTCTTGTTCTAGGTGTTACTAGTACGTTATTTACAAACAAAGATTACATCTTGCACATATTCAAATGTTGATAACTATACTACATGCAAAAATTGATTATATATATTCGCTTTACATAACTTTGAATTTAGCTTAATTGTTGATCATTATAAATAGAAATTAGTAAAATAGTGTCTATATTTCAACATTGAGTTATAGTTTCTATTTTATATTCAGATATCCGCTTGGTGGTTTAGACGCTTTCGAGCTATCCTAACTAGAGTACAAGTACTACGTAGTATGAGTATATATATATATATATATATATATATATATATATATATATATATGTATGTATACATATGTATATATATGTATGTAGCATGACCGAAGGTTATGTATAACACTGTCGACGGGCCTAAGTGTTGTTTGGCCAAACTATCGTCAGTCTGATTGTCCTCCACCTAATTATCTTACTACCGTGAAGTCTCTCTTCTACTCTACGTGAGTATCGAGGAGAGATTTCAACATCCGCTTGGGTCACTGGGTCTGCAGTGGGGCTGGACTTCGTAAAAGCGGCTTCAGAACGCTGGCCTCGCGTGGGCAGAGACCATGTCGGAATAACGAGTTCTTGCGGACTCGTTTCTCCAGAAGGTACATTAGGTCGTGCACGATTAAGCCTTGGGAATGTTGCAGGTACTAATAGTTTTCTTCTTGGGGAATCTCTCAAAATCGGAACTCTCCAATATTTAGATTTTTCCCAGAGTTCGGAAGGAAATGTCCGGTTACATCGCTATCAATTAGAGTATACGTCGCGGAGCGCGAACTTCACTATCACGCTGTCGCCAGTCCCCACGGTCTCTTCGAGAAAGCTCCCATGCTGCCTCCCATCCCATTCCAAACAACTCTCGACAGGTTCCGTCAATTTGCCCCCGCCGTGAGCATCTTCTTCGAGGGTTCTCTATGCAACACATGCTTTCTTGTATTGTTATATAGCTTTGGAAAGAGTTCATAAACCAAACATTGAGGATCTCTAAGTTTGAGAGGTCACCGGCACAGAAAACTGTATTTATATTACTTCCCTTCTTCCTCTTTTCCGAGCGAGCCAGTTTGTCACTTCTTGTGAGCGGCGGTCAAGGCAAGCGATGGTTCGAACCCACCCCGCTAGTGAGGACCACAATGGAAATAAGTCTTAAGATGGACAATCTTGTATCATCTTCTGACTTCTCAGGAAAACCATAAGCCAGAGGACCCAACCTACATTCTATCCAAAGAAAACTATAATGATTAAGGGGTGACCATAAATATAAGAACTGAATGTAAAATAATTGAACATTTATTTATTTGTTTGTTTATTCATTATATACATTTTCAACATTACCGACCTACTATAGCTGACACTATCAACTGATGAGACCTATGCAGCTATAACTTTATTCTTGGTAGCTGGTGGGTCAGTTTTGTATATCCTCAATATGACTTGAGTAATGGCGACCTCCTGTTAAGTTGTAGCATCAGGTTTATACTATAGTAACAGGGTTGTTTCACATGTAAAGTGTTGGTCAAAGCTACTGACCCACCCAACGGTGTTGACTGTACTGATAAACCAATTTTGTTGGATATCTTTTATATTTTTGTACACGAAAACGCGTTGTATTACAAGGGCAATATTATATATAAAATATATATAAAATAATCAGCAATGAAAGCCAATAAAACCGTATTTACAATGTTTAGAAATATTTACATAGAACTGTAGAATATTATAGGATTTTTTGAGATGTAGTCAACAAGCACTATACTATTTTTATCTCCTTTATATGATTTAATATATTTATCTAATTAATTTTTTTCTTTTTCAGCAAAATGCGACGCAGACAAAGTTCAGATTCGACAGAAAGTATAGAAATGGAGATGCCTACAGACCCCTACTTGCAAGTAAGTCTTTCTATATATGATAAAAATAATAACAACTCGTTTCACAAACTGGAGGGGCCAGTGACAGGTAACTGTTAGTGATCATCCTGCCATATGGACATCAGAGAGGATTGTCTCCCCAAGTGTCCATTTCTAAACTCGTCAACTTTGGCCAAGGTGTCTCGTGTCAATTTTAGGTTCTATTCCAGTGTCACACAAACGCATAGAAAAAAAAAAATATATATATATATATATATATATATAATATATGTATATATATGTATATATATATATATGTATATATATATATAATATATATATATATATTTTTTTTCCTATGGTATGGTTAAGTTAGGTTGCATTAGGTTACGTTGTGTTAGGTAAAGTTAGGTTAGGTTACGTTAGGTTACGTTAGGTTACGTTAGGTTACGTTAGGTTACGTTAGGTTACGTTAGGTTACGTTAGGTTACGTTAGGTTACGTTAGGTTACGTTAGGTTACGTTAGGTTAGGTTAGGTTAGGTTAGGTTAGGTTAGGTTAGGTTACGTTAGGTTAGGTTACGTTACGTTACGTTAGGTTAGGTTACGTTAGGGTTGGTTAGGTTAGGTTAGGTTGGTTTGGTTAGGTTAAGTTGGTTAGGTTTTGGTTAGGTTGGTTAGGTTAGGTTAGGTTCGGTTAGGTTCGGTTAGGTTCGGTTAGGTTCGGTTAGGTTCGGTTAGGTTCGGTTAAGTTAGGTTAGGTTAGGCTAGGTTAGGTTACGTTAGGTTAAGTTACGTTGCGTTAGGTTAAGTTACGTTGCGTTAGGTTACGTTAAGTTAGGTTACCTTAAGTTAGGTTCGTTAGGTTACGTTACGTTACGTTAGGTTACGTTGCGTTAGGTTAGGTTACGTTGCGTTAGGTTAGGTTACGTTAGGTTAGGTTACGTTAGGTTAGGTTACGTTAGGTTAGGTTACGTTAGGTTAGGTTACGTTAGGTTAGGTTACGTTAGGTTAGGTTACGTTAGGTTAGGTTACGTTAGGTTAGGTTACGTTAGGTTAGGTTACGTTAGGTTAGGTTACGTTAGGTTACGTTAGGTTAGGTTACGTTAGGTTAGGTTACGTTAGGTTAGGTTACGTTAGGTTAGGTTACGTTAGGTTAGGTTACGTTAGGTTAGGTTACGTTAGGTTAGGTTACGTTAGGTTAGGTTACGTTAGGTTAGGTTACGTTAGGTTAGGTTACGTTAGGTTAGGTTACGTTAGGTTAGGTTAGGTTACGTTAGGTTAGGTTACGTTACGTTACGTTAGGTTACGTTACGTTAGGTTAGGTTAGGTTACGTTACGTTAGGTTACGTTACGTTAGGTTACTTTGGTTAGGTTAGGTTAGGTTAGGTTATGTTGTTAGGTTAGGTTAGGTTAGGTTACGTTACGTTAGGTTACGTTAGGTTAGGTTACGTTAGGTTAGATTACGTTACGTTTAGGTTAGGTTGGACAATATAAGTTTCATGTCAAAAATCCGTGCTTGAGTGATTCTTCAATTTGACCAATTTTAATTGTATTGTCTTCGTAATTTCTCGCATGGAGCGCGGACAATCGGCGACTGCTCTTGTCCTCCTCCAACTTTCAGCCGGCGACATAAAAAGTCCCACAGAAACATAACACAGAAGTATAAAATCTCTTCCCAGAGAGCTAAGGGAAGATCAGAGGACCTTTGCCAAACACTGTGGGTCTGCGGCCCTCCAGTTATTCACTGTAAACGTGCAGCTGCGTTGTATCAGTGTAGATTTGCTTTTGGTCAGGGGACGGGAGAGGGGAGGAGAGGGGAGGAATGGGAGAAGGAAAGGGGAATGGGAGAGGAGAGGGGAGGGAAGGGGAAGTGGGGAGGAGAGGGGAGGGGAAGTGGGGAGGAGAGAGGAAGAGAGGGGAAAGGAAGGGAGGAGGAAAGAAGGGTGAGAAGAGGAGAGGGAAAGGGAGAGGAGAGGGGAGAAGGGAGGAGGAGGAGAGGGAAGGGGAGGAGAAGGGGGGATGAGCGGGAGGGGAAGTGGAGAGGAAGGAGGGAGAGGAGGGGAGGGGAAGGGGGAAGAGAAAAAATCGCTTGTTGCCAAATCTCCTTGTGTGACCAAGTGGTAGAAAAAAAATGCAAGTCGATAGTAGAAACGTTTTGGCTCACCCAGGCACCGTAGTGTTTTTTTTTTTTTTTTTTTTTCAAGATACTTGTCACTTGTCCCCATTTTCATTTGCCCGTTTATCTTCCTTTACTTTTCGTGTTTTGTTGAAAGACGTCCCTTCTCTTAGTCCCCTGAATTGCGAGGTTCATTTCATAAAAAAAAAGCAAAGAAAAAATAAGGAGCGAGATATTGGCCTTGTGAGGCTGCATTCGTTCTCTTTTGTCAAGAGTTGGAGGTCTGCATTCCGATTTGTTTGTACGTTTTTATGTACCTATTTTGTGCACGTCAATTTGTTTGTTTGTATGTTGATTCGTACATGTATATATACATATACAAGGTGTGTCCCAAAAGCGTATTCGATCGTTGAAAATTTTCACATTATTGAATCTGTTTTTCAGCATTTATTTATTTACATGTTTTATTTTAGTTTATTTTTTGTGAGCCACTGAGCCTAAATCCAGAACCCAGAGTATATACTCATTCATACGATGAGGAAACGATGGACATTTTCGTTTAAATTCGAATAATTTTGAAATTTTCATGTGCGATAGTCTTTGTACCCATTTTCTGTCATCAGATCCTCTCTGGATTGAGTGTGGGAAGGATCAAGCGAGCAAGCCAGGGAAACCAAAAGACCTAAAAGCGAAAAAGAAATACACGTTCAACTTTAGTTTACTGTACCTTCTTAAATCTAA
>NC_134785.1:5613494-5618494 GCF_046742065.1 Oratosquilla oratoria | reverse complement strand
CCCATCCTCTCTCTCCCATCCTCTCTCTCCCATCCTCTCTCCCATCCTCTCTCTCCCATCCTCTCTCTCCCATCCTCTCTCTCCCATCCTCTCTCCCATCCTCTCCCATCCTCTCCCATCCTCTCTCCCCCTGCCGCCTCTCCGAATTCCCTGCGAGGTTTTCTTCTTTCCTCGCAGGTGTTCCGACGTTCAATAACCTGTTTTTCCTGATTTATCTCCAGTGGCGAGGGGGGAGGAGGCCACCTACACCTCCTCCTGGTGCACCTTGTTCTTGCACAGCCACTTTCCTCCACCGCACGCTTTCCACCACCACCGCTGCCACTTGCACCGTGCGAGGAGTTGCGAACATTGGCTACACACTCTGTTGATATAGCTCGTTGTCCGTCTTTCATCGGAGGGATACATAATAGATAAAATAAATAAATGTGTGTGTGTGTGTATATATATATATATATATATATGTGTGTGTGTGTGTGTGTGTGTGTGTGTGTGTGTGTGTGTGTGTGTGTGTGTGTGTGTGTGTGTGTGTGTGTGTGTACTGAAAGACTCATCCAAAATGTATAATTTTGAGGATTTTTTTTTTTTTTTTTTTTTTTTTTTATCACGAGAGTAACAAATAAGATTCTTCCGAAACACCTTGAGGTATCTCCGTGACAGACATAAGCATTTAATGTATTTACACGTTTGTGTATTTTTTTTCACTTGTATTCGTTTGTTTATCCACTTTTATTTCATATTCATTTTATTTGTATTATTTTACTTTATCTTATTGGATTCCATTTACAGTATTTTTTCTTAGAGCTCGATGTAGGAACAGAATACTTTCTAGACGTAGCCAATAGATAGAATACAGGAAGGAATGGGTCCTCTTAGAGGCTCCCAGGTAGGGCCCCGACCATCCTAGAGAGGTGAGGGGGGGGGGGCCTAGAAAGAATGGAATGCAATAATCTTGTAGAATTTATCGCATATTCGGACAAGGTTCTACGGCGTGTTGCCAAGTTGTGTCGTCTGGGGGTTGGTTATTGTTATTATGCTATGCAGTCGGGAAGTTCCCGGAGTTTAGGTAACATCACCACCACCACCACCTCCCTTTTCATCACCTTCAACTCCAAATCTCCTCCACATACGCCTCCACTCTCCTCTCCTCCACCGTCACCTCCTCCACCTCCAACTCACCTCCATCTTCTCCTTGAACTGGACTCCACCACCAACAATTTCATCTTCACCTTCATCCTTACCTTCATCTTCGCTTTCCGTCTGCACCTCCCCTTCCACCTCCACCACCCCTTCCACCTCCACCCCTTCCACCTCCACCACCCCTTCCACCTCCACCCCTTCCACCTCCACCCCTTCCACCTCCCTCTCCACCTGCACCTCCCCTTCCACCTCCACCTCCCCTTCCACCTGCACCTCCCCTTCCACCTCCACCTCCCCTTCCACCTGCACCTCCCCTTCCACCTCCACCTCCCCTTCCACCTCCACCTCTCCGTCCACCTCCACCTTCCCTTCCACCTCCACCTTCCCTTCCACCTCCACCTTCCCTTCCACCTCCACCTCCACCTTCCCTTCCACCTCCACCTCCACCTTCCCTTCCACCTCCACCTTCCCTTCCACCTCCACCTTCCCTTCCACCTCCACCTTCCCTTCCACCTCCACCTTCCCTTCCACCTCCCCTTCCACCTCCACCTCCCCTTCCACTTCCCCTTCCATCTCCACCTCCCCTTCCACTTCCCCTTCCACCTCCCCTTCCACCTCCCCTTCCACCTCCCCTTCCACCTCCACCTCCCTTTCCACCTCCACCTCCCTTTCCACCTTCACCTCCCTTTCCACCGCCATCTCCCTCCCCACCTCCACCTCCCTCTCCACCTCTATCTCCCTCTCCACCTCCATCTCCCTCTCAACCTCCACCTCCCCACCTCCACCTCCCTCTAACCTCCACCTCCACACCTCCACCTCCCTCTAACCTCCACCTCCCCACCTCCACCCCCCTCTCCACCTCCACCCCCTCTCCACCTCCACCTCCCTCCCCACCTCCACCTCCCTCCCCACCTCCACCTCCCTCCCCACCTCCACCTCCCTCCCCACCTCCACCTCCCCTCCACCTCCCTACCCACCTCCATCTCCCTCCCCACCTCCACCTCCCTTCCCACCTCCACCTCCCTCCCCACCTCCACCTCCCTTCCCACCTCCACCTCCCTCCCCACCTCCACCTCCCTCCCCACTTCCACGTCCCTCTCCATCTCTCCACCTCTCCTTCATCCTCCCTCCCCACCTCCACCTCCACCTCCACCTTCAGGTGCATCTGCACTCGTGCCGTCATGTGCTGCTCTCCCGAGTCCATCGCATCTTTCCACACATTTCCCCATCGGTTCTGCCACTATCACCATCACCACCAGCACTTCAGCCAGCATCCCCAGCTACTACCAACATCGCTCTTGCTTTTGTCACCGCATCTCGCTGTTCCTTTCAACACCAACGTCGTTGTCAACAAAACAGGCATCGTTGTTACCAACGCGATGTCACTGTGGTTACCGGTATCCTTACTAACATTACCCTCTTGTTACCAGCAACCAAGTTCCTTGTCTTGTGGTGACACTATGGGATGTTTTAGGGACTCTAGTCTCACCCCTACGGATAGGAGTCGCGTGGCATCCTTTTACGATTAGAGACTGATCTCAAATGAACTTAAAATGATGGTCACTCAAGTTTTCTCTCTCTTTTCCAACCTCCATAGAAATGTTTCCTTTACTACCTACATGACTCTGTCCCTTCGGCAAATTTAGGTTTAAGAATGAAATAGGCAGGAACTGGCTTACCAACAGAGTGGTTAACGAATGGAATAGGCTTATTAACCATGTAGTGACCGCTTAAACAATTGGATTTTTTAAGAGATGAGGTAACTTTATGAATATGGACGAAAGGCGGTAGTGGACATGGAACTGTCTAGTATAGGCCTTATGGTA
Source organism: Oratosquilla oratoria (assembly GCF_046742065.1). Taxonomy (NCBI): domain Eukaryota; kingdom Metazoa; phylum Arthropoda; class Malacostraca; order Stomatopoda; family Squillidae; genus Oratosquilla; species Oratosquilla oratoria. Next base: position 5,615,531 of record NC_134785.1, on the reverse strand, counting down.
CCTTGCAGTCTTCTCCATTCTTATGTTCTACTCCACCTTACAAGAGGGAAGAGGCCCTTGGATCCTGCCTTGTACTTTGTAACTTGTACCATATTTTGTACAATATTTATATATCTTGTACTTTGTACCGTATACCAATGTACCTAATACCTTGTATCTTATATTTTGTCCAACATATATCTCGTACCTTAAACCATTGTACCTAATACATTATACCATACCACCTTAACAGTACAACCCAACACAGCTGAAATTATGCTAGATTGGCAAAAATAAAGCTAAATATTTGGTTGATTTTAATCCTTGAGGCTTCTGTTTTACATGTTTTTATACGGTATTATTTCCATAATCATGCAAAATCTGGTCATCCTGATTTGCACTAGTATAAACGTATATCATAAACACACCGTCAAAGTTCATTTTTGTTCTCTGAACTGTCACGTCACATAAGTCACGTGTGATGTGACTCATATGATTCAGTGTTTCTGGGGAAGGTGCCTTCATGTGACTTCCGGTTGTGTCCGTGACTCCTCTTGTTGTTGACTTACATTATCAACTGCCCACCGTCTGTGTTTGTGTTTCCCTTTTCTGGCGCTATTTTCACGGTCGCATTTCTTCGGGACTTGGTAATCGAATGTATCCTCTCTATTGAAAACACGTTAGATTTTCACAAACTTTATACCCAATCCATATAATTATGATTTTTTTATATATCAGTTGGTTAATTAATTTATTTTGTTTTTTATTTATCTTATTTTCTATATTTATTTATTCATATATTCATTTATTCATATTCATATATTCATATATTTATTTATTCATATTCATATATTCATTTATTCATATATTCATTTATTTATTGCTTAATCAACCGATACGGTCTGTCTTTTCGTGTACTGGGGGGGGGGGGGAGGGGGGCTCTGGAACACTCGTCTTACTTAGGGACTACTGCCCTCCATTGGCGAGTTACCACCTTTTTTTTTTTTTTTTTTTTTTTTTTTGTCTACTTTCTCTATTTTACTTTTTCACTTTCTTTTTATGTATACACTTGCTGATTTGTTTTTTATTTATATATTTGTTCTACTTACTCTTTTATATATATACGTTTATAAAAAGTTTTCTTGGTATTGAAGTGAAGGGGAGATTTGCCTTGCCCAGGTATGACATCAGAGGCATGACATCATATGTATAACGTCATAATATCGTCACTGTTGTGACCTCAGGCAAGAAAGTTCAGCTTTGAGATAAGTGGGTTATGTTGTGAAGTCATATCCGCAGTGACGTCACAAAACGGAGTACATGCACACTCACAAGCACACACACACACACACACACACACACACACGCACGCACGCACACACGCACGCACACACGCACGCACACACGCACGCACACACGCGCGCGCACACACACACACGCACGCGCGCACACACGTGCACACACACACACACACACACATCCATACACACACACACACACACACACACACACACACACACACACACACGCACACACACGCACACACGTACGCACACACGTACGCATACACGCACACACACACACACGCACACACACACGCACACACACACGCACACACACACGCACACACGTACGCATACACACACGCACACATACACGAGTCCAACACGTTGTCCAAGACCATGGTGAATCGCGCGCGAACGCACACACACACACACACACACACACACACACACACACACACACACACACACACACACACACACACACACACACACACACACACACACACACACACACACAGTCCAACACATGATCCAAGACCATGGTGAATCACACACACGCTCAAACACACACACATAGATTGATACAAAATATCTATAAAATTATTCTAATATCTGTTCTGGTCCCAGACCTGCTTATCCCTCGTTGCATTATAAGGCCTTTGTAGTTCACCACAGTGGCTTTCGTGCCTATACTATATATATATATATATATATATATATATATATATATATATATATATATATATATATATATATATATATATATATGTAT
>NC_134785.1:5605994-5608494 GCF_046742065.1 Oratosquilla oratoria | reverse complement strand
ACTCTAATCTATTTACTTCATGTGTTTATATTCATTTATCTATTCATCTATTCATTTATTTTTGCTTTATCTATTGTCATTCGTTTATTCATTTGTATGTTCATATATCTATTAAGTACATTATTACCGCCAATCCTGGTTATAGGCGTACCTTGTGCCCTGCTCTCAAGATTCACCCCCCACCATTGTTTGCTAATGAAATAAATTTCGTCAACCTCTCCCTACAGCCCGCAGTCAGTTTGGCTCGGTAAGAACTGGTTTGCCCTCGGCCATAGAGAGGCCCCAGGCAGTTGTCCATGTAATTGTGTGTGTGTGTGTGTGTGTGTGTGTGTGTGTGTGTGTGTGTGTGTGTGTGTGTGTGTGTGTGTGTGTGTGTGTGTGTGTGTGTGTGTGTGTGTGTGTGTGTGTGTGCGCGTGCGTGTGTGTGTGTGTGTGTGTGTGTGTGTGCGCGCGTGCGTGTGTGTGTGTGTGTGTGTGTGTGTGCGCGTGCGTGTGGGTGTGTGCGTGCGCGCGCGCGCGTGTGCACGTACGTGTACGTGTGCCCGTGAGCGTATATGCGCGCGCGTGTTTGTGTGTGTGTGTTTATGTGTGTGTGTGTGTGTGTTTGTGTGTGTATGTGTGTGTATGTGTGTGTGTATGTGTGTGTGTGTGTGTGTGTGTGTGTGTGTGTGTGTGTGTGTGTGTGTGTGTGTGTGTGTGTGTGTGTGTGTGTGTGTGTGTGTGTGTGTGTGTGTTTATACCTTACCTACGAAGACGTTTATGAACACATACGCACACGTATACACACACACACACATACACACACACACACACACACACACACACACACACACACACACAGGAGGGAAATAGCTGTCGATCACGAGTCCAACACGTGATCCAAAGACCACGACCAAGTGAATACATAAACACACACACACATAAACACACACACACATAAACACACACACACACATAAACACACACACACACATAAACACACACACACACATAAACACACACACACATAAACACACACACACACATAAACACACACACACACACACACACACACACACACATAAACACACACGCGCGCGCGCGCACGCTCACACGCAGACTCGCACATGATTGAAGGTACAGGTTTATGCTTGCATGTTTGTGAACAATACAAAGACCACGAGGAGAATGAAAGATGAGAAAGACTGCCAATTATTACAAAAGCATTTTAACGATGCCTGAAGCAAAGCGTGTGAGTGGAGGGTGGGGGGGGGTGAATTTCAACACAGAAAAAAACGGGGAAAATGTGTTAAAGTTCTGGGCAAGACCTACATATAATGGCCATAAGTGTTCTTTTTTGTTTTGTTTTTTTAACTACGTAGATGATATACTCCTAAGTACAAAGTAATAGGTAAATAAAAGTGAATATATATGAAAATAAATATGAATAAATGAAAAAAATTAAATGTCCCATCCGCCCTGAATTGAAATATGAGGCAATGGTATAATCACCGCACAATGTGGAGGATATAAATAAGATAATTAGAAGAACACATTGGAGAACGAGGATATACAATAGGATGCCAGACCCCTAACCCTTTTTGTATTTTTCTCCAAGAAGACTCGAAATATGATTTCACTCGCCCCCCCCCCTCATTATAGGGGGAATTTGAGACGTGCATGTGCAATTCACCATTGTCCTGGATCACGTGTTAGACTCGTGCTCGACAGCTATTACCCTCCCGGATGAGAGCTCAGAGTTCATATATGACCGATGTAAAAGTAATGCCGTGACCTTACACTCACACACATACACCCAACTCCCCGTCCACGAGAGTTGGAGTAACGACTCGCAGCGCAGCGATACTGAAATTATTCAAGCCCTGGGCGGGATTCGAACTCGTACCACTGTAGTAGCGGTTGCAAATGCTACCACTGCGCCGTCGAGTGCGCGCGCGCGCGCGTGTGTGTGTGTATTCACTTGGTCTTTGGATCACGTGTTGGACTCGTGATCGACAGCTATTTCCCTCCTGGAAGAGAGCTCAGAGCTCGTAGGTCCGATCTATGGGTAATGCTATGACCTTGCACACACACACCCCCAACTCCCCGCCCACGAGAGTCAGAATAACGACCCGAAGCGCAGCGGTACCGAAATAATTTCGGCCCTGGGCAGGATTCGAACCCAGAACTGCGGGCCACTATTGTGGCAGTTCAGTGCTCTACCAACTCCGCCACCGAGTCGGTACGTGTACGTGTGCCCGTGACTGTATATGCGCGCGCGCGCGCGTGTGTGTGTGTGTGTGTGTGTGTATGTGTGTGATGTACGTATGACTGTATAATGTACGTATGTGGAATGTGCGTATGTGTAATGTACGTATGTATGTATGTATGTCCGTATGTATGTATGTCCGTATGAGTATGCATGCATGCATACATGCATGAAGTTTATGCATGTATCTAACTTACATATGTATGCATGTATGTAATGTACGTATGAATGCATGAATGCATGTATGCGATA
>NC_134785.1:5595994-5600994 GCF_046742065.1 Oratosquilla oratoria | reverse complement strand
TTTCCAATGGGCACACAAATTCTATTCACCCTGTAGCGAGTGTAATAAAGAGCTTGATCCTTCCAAGAGGAACACTTGCCTGCCTTGCCCCCTTCGAGGCGTCCGTGGGTTGTCAAGATTTCAACACTCGTTATTTAAAAAAAAAAAAAAAAAGTGTCAATTCTGACACCGCATTACTACTTTGTTTCTTTACTTACAATCATTTTTCGTTTGTTTGTTTTATTTCATTTATCATTATTATTATTACTATCTTCGTTTTGCAAGCTCGTATTCAGTCGGGGTCCTGTCTCGGCAGATAAAGATGCTACTTATGAAAGATTAATTAATAGAAAAAGCAAATGAAAAACAGTAAATAGAAAATAAGGAAAATGTGTTGATAGAGGTAATAATACGCATTCGCAAAGAAAGAAAGAAAAAAGATGAAGAGATAATTTGACGTTTGTGACCTCGCCTATTGTGTCAAGTGCGCAATGATGACAGGTTTCCCTTAGTTCCCTCCTCCTTCCTTCCCTCTTCCCCCTCCTCTTTTTCCTCCTCCTCCTCCCTCATCTTCTTCCTCTTCCTCCACTTCCTCCTCCTCCTCCTCTTCCTCCTACTCTTCCTCCTACTCTTCCTCTTTCTCTTCCTCCTCCTCTTCCTCCTCCTTCCTCCTCTTCCTCCTCCTCCTTCCTCCTCTTCCTCCTCCTTCCTCCTCTTCCTCCTCCTCCTTCCTCCTCTTCCTCCTTTTCACCTCCTCTTCCTAATCCTCTTCCTCCATCCTACTCCTTCCTACTCCATCCTACTCCTTCCTACTCCTTTCTCCTCCTTCCTACTCCATCCTACTCCTTCCTACTCCTTTCTCCTCCTCTTCCTCCTCTTCCTCCTCCCCTTCCCCCCTTCCTCCTCCTCTTCCTCCTCCTCTTCCTCCTCCTCTTACTCCTTCCTCCTCTTCCTACTCCTCTTTCTTCTCTTTCTCCTCTTCCTACTCCTCTTCCTACTCATCTTCCTCCTCTCCCTCCTCCTCATCCTCCTCTTCTCCTCCTCCTCATCTCCTCCTCCTCTTCCTCCTTCTCTTCCTCCTCTTCCTCTTCCTCCCCTCTTCCTCCTCCTACTTCCTCCTACTCCTGCTCTTCCTACTTTTCCACCTTCCTACTTTTCCTCCTCCTACTCTTCCTCCTACTTTTCGTACTCTTCCTCCTACTCTTACTCTTACTCTTCCTCCTAGTCTTCCTCCTACTTTTCATCCTCCTATTCTTCTTACTCTTCCTCCTACTCCTACTCATACTCGTACTCTTCCTCCTCCTCCTCCAATACTTCTCCCTCTTTTTTCTCCTCTACCTCCTCTTTCCCTTCCTCTTCCTCATCCTCTTCTTCCTATTCTCCCTTCTCCTATTCTTCTACCTCCTTTTTCTCCTCTTCTTCATCCTCTTCGTCCTCCTCTTCACCCTCCTCTTCCTCTTCTTCCTCCTCTCCTTTTCCTCTTCTCCCTCTTCCTCTCCCTCCTCCTCCTCTTCTTCCCTCTTATCCACTTCCTTCCTCCTCTTTCTGCTTCCCCCTTCTCCCCACCTCGTCCCCCTCACAGTTCTTCCAACTTCGACCAAGCCTTGGGCCTCGTGGCCTTCTCTTGACCTTTTTCTTTTCACTCGATTTGGAAAAAAAATCCTGTTCGCTCATCTCCGCCCATTTTAAGCATACATCCCCTTCCCTTCCCATTTCTTGATAGCGTAGTTGGTTAGTTACTACGGCACTTGTCATGTGATCACTGAGTTCGAGTCCTCGGTAGTACCGCATTTCAATTTCTGCATGTGGCCCCATTGGGTCTCCCGATGTTGATGGCTTAGAATTAAAGTGCATTGTGGTTGTTAAAATGTATCTCTAATCACTGGGACCCATTCAGTGTTGTGCATATATATATATATATATATATATATATATATATGTATACATATATATATATATATATATATAGAGAGAGAGTGATAGGTGGGGAAGGGTAAACGAAGATGGGCTAAGAATACATTTATTGTTCTTACGTTTCGGTTATTATAACCTTCCTCAGAGAACTTGTTACAGAACATCTTGGTCACAACATTTATACCCGTAGTGGGGGAACTTGTGAAGCTTCGAGTGTCAGGTTTTTTCTAGCGCATTAATTATTAAGAGACTTGCTGCTTTAGATAGGCATATAAATCCTTCTCTGTCGTTATTATTTCCTTGGACATTTATATGTGCAGCTTCAACTGTCTTTCTCATCTTCTTTTGTAATCCTTTGTGTAAAATTTCAACTTTACTCCATTCGGGAAGGTTGTTGCATATTTCGAGGTGGCGGACCAGGGAGTTGGACGTTCTGTGTGCTTTTAAATCATTCCTATGTTCGTTTATCCTCTTTTCGATTCCTCGACCTGATTCACCGATGTAAGCCGAGGGGCAGCCACTACATGGAATGCGGTAGATCACACTGAGGTCGTTGTTGTCATTAGTGTGGTTTTTAAACATTTTACCTATTGCATGATACCTTGGCGATGTTTATGCCACCTTTCAGTAAATATCTATCAATAATTTCGGTTTTATCAGAATTAGGTACAGTAATGTAATGCGGTGTGATTAGTTTTTTTTTTTGTTATTGTATGGTCATTTGATCCGGACGCTTGGTCGTTTGGTCCGCTGGTCTGGGCGTTCGATTTATCGTGGATTTTTCTAGCTTTGCCTTCTGTTTTGGTTATCAGGCCGCATGGATATTTTAATTCTTTAAAAGTTTTTCTGATAAAAGACAACTCGTTTTATAGGAGTTCACTGATGCATATACGGTAGGCTCGAAGAAAGAAGCCTATATAAAGTGGGTGGGAAGAGAAAAGAATGGAGTCTTATTCCAATTTTTATTCTTGACTAGTTTCGCTACAAGTTTTTTCAAAAGAATATTGTTACATATACTATGTATATGTATATATTATATACTATGTATATGTATATATTATATATATACTATATATATATGTATATATTATATGTATAAATTATTATTATATATATATATTATATGTATGTATATATTATGTATATATTATATGTATATATTATTATATATATATATGTTATATGTATGTATATATTATGTATATATTATATGTATGTATATATTATGTATATTATATGTATGTATATATTATGTATATATCATATGTATATTATATGTGTATATATTATATGTGCATTATATGTGTATATATATATATATATATATATATATATATATATGTATATATATATATATATATATATATATGTATATATATATATATATATATATAATATAATATATGTAATCACTTTTTATTTGTGTGTTTAGTGTGTGTGTGAATAAACAAACCAAAATATATGCAGAGGTAAATAGAAAAACAAGATAAAATTAAGTTAGTCCTGAGTCAATTTTACTCGTTTTAATGTCTCTTTTTATGGTTCTTGTTATTTTGCATTTTGCTTTTTCTAGAATAAAAAATTCTGCAAAAAGAAGGCGCGAACCAGACACGTGTATCTATTTTCATAACCGGACTCTCCTGTTGTATTTAATTGTTGTATAAGCCGACGACAAAGTTGCTACCACTTCTGTGTCCTCTCTCTCTCTCTCTCTCTCTATCTCTCTCACTCTTTCTCTGTATCTCTGTCTCTGCCTCTATCATTGTCTCTGTCACTGCCTCTCTCTATCTGTCTGCCTCTTTCTGTATAACTCTTTGTCTTTGTCTCAGTGTCTGTCTCTGTGTCTGTCTCTCTCTCCCCCTGTCTCTCTGTCTCTCTGTTCTCTGTCCTCTGTCTGTCCCCTCTCTATCCTCTCTGTCGCCTCTCTATCCCTTCTGTCCCCTCTGTCCTCTTTGTCCTCTTTCCTCTGTCCTCTCTTTTTGTCCTCTCTTTTTGTCCTCTTTCTGTCCTCTCTTTCTGTCCTATCTCAGTCCTCTATCTCTGTCCTTTCTGTCATCTCTCTGTCTTCTTTCCGTTTACTCTCTCTGTCTTCTCTTTCTCTGTCCTCTCTTTCTCTGTCCTTTTTCTCTGTCCTCTCTCTCCCTGTCCTCTCTCTCTCACTGTCCTCTCTCTCCGTCTCTGTCTCTTTCTGTCTGTCTGTCTGCATGTCTCTATCTGTCTGTCTCTATCTGTCTGTCTCTATCTGTCTCTGTCTCTATCTGTCTGTCTCTATCATTCTGTCTCTGTCTGTCTGTCTCTGTCTGTCTCTATCTCCCTCTATCCGTCTCTCTCTATCTGTCTCTCTGTCCGTCTGTCTCTCTGTCTGTCTCTCTCTCTCTCTCTCTCTCTCTCTCTCTCTCTCTCTCTCTCTCTCTCTCTCTCTCTCTCTCTCTCTCTCTCTCTCTCTCTCTCTCTCTCTCGCTTTCTCTCTCTCCTCTCTCGCTTTCTCTCTCTCCTCTCTCGCTTTCTCTCTCTCCTCTCTCGCTTTCTCTCTCTCCTCTCTCGCTTTCTCTCTCTCGCTTTCTCTCTCTCGCTTTCTCTCTCTCGCTTTCTCTCTCTCTCTCTCTCTCTCTCTCTCTCTCTCTCTCTCTCTCTCTCTCTCTCTTTCTCCCTCTCTCTCTCTCTCCCTCTCTCTCCCTCTCTCTCGCTTTCACTCACTCTTTTCTCTCTCGCTTTTTCTCTCACTTTTTCTCTTTCTCGTTTTCTCTCTCGCTTTTTCTCTCGCTTTTTCTTTCGCTTTTTCTCTCTGGCAATTTTATTCTTTCTCGCTTTCTCTCTCGCTTTCTCTCTCTCTTTCTCTTTTTCTCTTTTCTCTTTCTCTCTCGCTTTGTCTCTCTCGCTTTCTCTCTCGCTTTATCTCTCTCTCGCTTTTTTTTTCTTTTTCTTTTTCCTCTCGCTTTAATCTCTCTCTCTCTCTCTCTCTCTCTCTCTCTCTCTCTCTCTCTCTCTCTCTCTCTCTCTCTCTCTCTCTCTCTCTCTCTCTCTCTCTCTCTCTCTCTCTCTTTGTGTGTGTGTGTGTGTGTGTGCGTGTGCGTGTGTGTGTGTGTGAAAAATACGTAACAATCGTC
>NC_134785.1:5575994-5590994 GCF_046742065.1 Oratosquilla oratoria | reverse complement strand
TACATTGGATTATAACTTAATGGGAACTGTCTTCAAGGATATATCTATAGGCTGTAAAATTACAAATTGAATGTTGATTTTGCAATAGCAACCTCATTAGTGTTCAATACAAGCAAATATTTTTGCTACAAATTTGCAAAAGATGTCAGTCGCTGTAGTGCCTAGAAATTAATTCGAATGAGCCTTTGTACGTACATCTTTCATGTATTTCTTCTTTCTTGGTGCTTCTTTATTTCCTACATTTGGCCTCTGACCTACCTCCTACCTCTACACTCCTCTTAATCCCTCTCCTAAACCTCTTTAGCACTTTCAGACAGGGTTACAAGATGTCGCCACATTACTTTAGTGTTTTTTTTAATTCTGCCTCCAGCCTGTATAATCATCCAGCCTCTATGTTCAAATCTAAGTACACATACCTCCCTCCCCCTCCCTCCCTCCCTCCCTCCCTCTCTTCCACTCCCCTCCCTCCCTCTCTCCCCTTTCCTCCCTCTCTCCCCTTCCCTCTCTCCCCTTTCTTCCCTCTCTCCCCTTTCTTCCCTCTCTCCCCTTTCTTCCCTCTCTCCCCTTCCCTCTCTCTCGCCCCTTCCCTCTCTCCCCTCTCTTTCTTGACCTCTTCCCTCTCCTCTCCTCCTCCTCCTTCAGGCACACGTTGAACAATCTCGCTAACCATTCCACCATAACTACTTTCTTCGTCAGACACTCCACGTGATTCCCATCTAACCCAGTGGTCTTACTTTTATTTTTTTCAATATTTTTGTGTTTTCTCATTTCTTATAGCCCCAATCATTTTGCTTTCAGTGATCATGTTCCTAGCATCTCCCATGTCGTTCAACGTATCAAAGAAATAAAGTCCCTAAACCTCTTTAATTCCGTTTCCTTTACCGCCTGTACATCCTTGAACACCTGCCCGTCTTCAACTTTATCTCCCTTTACACCTTAATCCTCCTTCACTTCTTTCCAAAATGTTTTTTCATAAAAAAAAAAAAAATCCTCAACTACTCTAACACTTTCATTCTCTCAGATTAGATAATCACTCCTCTCCTCAGTTTATATTTGTGGTTAATGATAAGAAAGAAATAAAATGATTAGCGAGTTTGATGTAAAGAATTTGTAAATTTTATGACTATATTACACAATATGCAGCCGAGAGCTCTTGCCCTCCTGCATTGTGCAATTTGCAAAGCCGCGCCGAGTGCAAGATTAAAGTTCTTTGCTGGAATGTCTACTTTTAGTTGTTTGGCTTGAGGTCTGTCGTAAAGTAGTAGGTCTTATGACGGCTTTACAAAAGGCTTATAATTCCCTCTACTCTAATCTCTTTAGTTGGTGTTTCATGCCTTCAGATTTCTACTTTTTTTTTCTTACAAGACTCTAATGCTGATGTATTTCAAACCGTATCGAACGCGTCCGATTGCATCGTCGTAGCGACCTAAAGAAATGTACACACAGACTCGGTTACATTTTTGGAACACTATGATTTCTGATTCTCTCTCAAAGATGAACATTTGGAACTATCTACCAACCCTCGGGCGAAGCTATCACCAAATGCCAAGCAACTTTGTTTCTTGGAAACTTGAGCAGTTGAGCTTCGTTTCCCGTGCATGGAGCATGGTGCCCCCACAGAGAAAGAACCCTATTGGTTGATGTTCATAAAATATCCATTTAGGTAATGCGGTGCTGAGGGAAGGCAATGTTGATGATTATATGTTGGAATGAGTGGGCAAAACTCACTGGAGGCGAAGCCCAAGTGAGCGAACGACATGACGTCATAAAGCCGGTGTTGGTATTGTCCGACGCTCCGATGTGACCTCTCCGAAAACCTCTCCCTTTGAAACATGAACAAATAAAAATAATACATACAATATTTTTGTACTTTGTTCTTGAACAATACACTTCTCTTGCAGTACTTTGTTTTTCAACGTGTTCAAAATTGTAAACGTGTGTGTGTGAAGTTGTATTGTGAAATTTATAAGAGATAATATTGTCTTTGGGATGATTCAATTTCAGAAGGAACATTATTCTGTTTTGGATATCGTGAAGTTATATTTTGTGTTAGATACCTTGAACTTGTTGAAAATGTGTAGTCTACATCATAGTGATCAAATATGATGGTAGAAGGAACAAAACTTTGAAAAACGACTGTAAATGTTAGTGAACAGACTTCAATAATTCAACCCTTTTCCTGGAATTCTTTTTCCACAGTCCTCTTGTTTGTTCATTAAATAACGTAATGTTTTTTTCGAATTTATAACCTATCAATCTCTTGTATATAAACATATCACAGTTCGAAATAAAATGTGAAATTGTTAGATCCATTATTATTGTAGAAATGAGAACTACAGGATTTTTCAAGCGAAACTAAATATCAGTTGTAGGATGATGGTACTAAGGATGGATTGATATTGATGCCCAAACCTAATGAATAATATATGGTAACAACTCAAATATATACTTCGTTGTGCGTTTAATATATTTCTATGTAGAAATATAGAGTTGCCTCATCGTTCAGGCACTCTTCAGTCCACAGAAATACAATGAAAATACAATAGATACAAAACTTCACTAGTTACCTCTCATTGTGGTTTGAATTAGACCAAGTAGGACAACCCAAGAATTTTCTAGATTTAGACAGAATAGTTATTGTAGTTCCAGGCGATGCGTACTCCCACGCACTAGATCTAGTTTATTAGAAGCTAAGTCAAGCAGCATTCTTTTATAATTGGGGACTAATCCCCACTTAAAAAAATATATATATTTTACAATTTTGCCGTCCCTCCTTCCTACTGTCCTCTTTAAATCTCCTTTCCTCTGTGACTCCTAAATTTCAGTGATGTTTTTGATGCACCCAAGTCGTTAATGTTTTTATTTTATTTTAATTCATTTATTATTTTGTTTTATTTCATTTCATTTTACCATTTCATTTGATTAATATTTTTCTTCATTTGAGGGGCAGGGTTGAGAGGTTGGCCAGGCACCTTGGGTCCCGGATGTTAAGGTGTCTATGACGCAATTTCTCTCCTGAAAGAACAGCCGCATCACGGAAAGGCTGTACTTGTTTATTCCTTAATTAACTTACTTTGTTTAATTTTATTTCGGGGGGGGAGGGGATTAAGAATATTTTTTTCTTTAGGGGAGCGGCATATTTAGTTGTTCTGTTACACAAAGCTGGTCCACTTTCTTGTCCACCAGAAATCACTACTCATGGAAGGTGTGCAAGCTTTGCTATAGTTTTCTTACCTCTGGGACTTGAAGATTCTTTTCCCGCATGCAGGCGCGTATTTTGTCTTTGGTTTACGTAAAAGCGTCTTGCTTTCGTGTGTTGATCAGTTGTGCTCCCAAGATGGGTGTGAAGGCTTCCTTCCCTTGCTCCGTGCAGACGCAGAGCGCTGTGAGTCGTTTTTCTTTTCTTTTTCAAGATGGCGGACTTTGCCTACAGGCTTGCGTGGTTAACGCGTTCCAACGTAATTCGATGAAGAGAAGGAGGAGGAGGAAGAGAAGAGGAGGAGGTGGAGAAGGCAGAAAGGAGAGAAGAAGATGAATGATAGAGGAGGAAGACGAGGAGAGGAGGAGAGAAAGAAAGGAGGAAGGGAGGGAGAGAAGAAGGAAAAGAGGGGGAGGGAGAGAAGGAAGAGGAGGAGGGGGAAGAAAAGGAAGAGAAAGATGGGAAGAAAAGGAAGAAAAGGAGGGGGAGAAAAGAAAGAGAAGGAGGGGGAAGATAAAGAGAGAAGGGGGGAAGAGAAAAAAAGGAGGAGGAAGAGAAGGAGAGAAGAAGGGGGATGAAGAGAAGGAGAGGAGGAGGATGAAGAGAAAGGGAAAAGGAGGAGGAAGAGAAGGAGAGGAGGAAGATGAAGATAAGTAGAGGAGGAGGATGAAGAGAAGGCGAGGAGGAGGAGAAAGAGAAGGAGAGGAGGATAATGAAAAGAAGGAGAGGAGGATAATGAAGAGAAGGAGAGGAGGATGAAGAGAAGAAGAGAAGGAGGATGAAGAGATGGCGTGGAGGAGGAGGAATAGGAGAGGAGTAGGAAGAAGAGAAGGAATGGGAAGAGAAGGAGAGAAGGAATGGGAAGAGAAGGAGAGAAGGAAGAGGAGGAGAGGAGAAGGAGGAGGTAGAAGAAGTGGAAGGGAGTGAGGGTGGACAGGCAAAGAGCAAGTGAGGTCTTGTGAAGTAAGATGCTATTTCCATCATACCTCCACATCATCAAAACCACCCATCTCCACCACCCCTCTCCACCACACCTCTCCACCACCCTTCTGTACCACCCTTCTCCACCACCCTTCTCCACCACCCTTCTCCCCCATCTTCATCCCCTCCCCCTCTGCTCCTCCATCAGCATCTTCAAGACTTCTCTCAACTGTTATGCGCGGGTGGCGTCATCAAAAGCGTGCTGGTCTCGCATTTGCTTAGTTGTGGGTTCGAATCCAGCATTCTTTTCCGATTCCCAGCAATCACCATAGTTCCCAGCCCCAAACATCCCCAAAGATCATAACAGGGCAAAGGTGATGATTTCGGCCGCAGCCACTCAGTGCCTCCTGGCGTAGCCTCACCACCTTCAACTCGAACACCTTTCAGATCTCCTTCCAGAAGCAGAGTTCCTCATGATTACCAACATGACCTGGAAAACCTGGAAGAAGATGGATGTTGAATGAATTATAGCACCAGGGGGTTGATAGATTGATAATTATCGAAACGTGATGCTGTTCTGAAACGCCAAATGAAACATTTAAGGTGTCTAGAACCGAAATAAATGGATTGGTTGTTTCTTGGGCGTTCGTAGACAAGATCGTTGCGTAGCGTATCTCAGCTACTTGGTTAATTGATTGGTTGATTGAAACATGGCACAGAAGTGCCTCTATATGTCAGTAGATTGAAACTCCAAAAGTTCTGCTCCGGTCAGTAATGTGAGATAATTATCTGTTGATCAACTAGTTGACCATTTGTTTGTGGTCAGGTCCATGGTTGACTAATTGGCTGTTAAAATAATGAATTGATTGGTCGATTGTTTAATAAAGCAGTTAAGTTATCAAAAGTTATAGTTTTTAAGGAACAACATAGTTTTGTCGATGAGTTTATTAATTCGTGAAAGGGCTACAAAATTCTTGAAAACTAGTTTCTAGTTCTTGTTGATTTTCTGTCAGGGTCCTAAGATCCCTGAAAGTCTCTAGCAGCTTCTAAGGCAGCCCGCACACCGACGCAACTAATTTCATGAAACCGATCGCAACGGATGCCTACACGCTGTGAAAGCAGTATTCTCTGTACTGTATGGACATAAACATATAATTTTCTTTTATTTGTTATTTCAGAAATGCTTGTACCTGTTTGCTAGTGGGCAAACGTACAGGGAATACAGTTTTCACAGTGTAGGTATCCGTTGCGATCGGTTTCATGTAACTGGTTGCGTTGGTGTGCGAGATGCCTAAGTGTGTCAAAAGACCAAAAACTCGAAGGGTTTTTTGGATGCAGAACGATTTGGCCCGTTGTTGAGGCCATCTCCCACAAGATGTGAAACTGTGCTGTGCAAGTGAAGTTACGAGTAAATTCCTGCGAGCAAAGTCAGGGAACATTTGCTCTAAGACTTCCAACTCTAGAACTCTGGGACCTCAGCTGTTCCTCACCTATGCTATTTTTATTTTTCTTTCTTTAGCCCTCGTCAAACATTCAAGATTCTCGTCAAATATTGTGAATTTGAAAAGATGGAAGACTACTTCGCTTACAGTATTCTAGAATTCCCCAAGGACAGCTCAACAATGTGTCTAATATTCGTCTAGTGACTTCTTAGTTCGTCATTCAGGTTCTCAATATATGACGCAAAGGTGATGTGACGTTTGGAGATTCGAAAAGTAAGATTGTAACCTAAGTCATTTCTACTCAAACGAGCTCACTTGAATCGTCATTTTTTTGTTTTTGTTTTTATAAACAAACGAGGCGCACTGAAACTTGTCTTCGGTGAAGGAGAAAAGAGAAATGTTGCTGCTCTTTAATAGTCTTCCAGCCAATCGCTGTGTGTGTGTGGGAGGGGGGTGTCGTTCATAATAGTGGGACAAGCTGCAGTAAACTAACTAATAGGAAACAACCTTGCCGAGCCAGCGTTTCACGAAGGATTTTTTTTTTATTTCATTCGTTTATTCATTTACTTTATGTGACGTCATGGTTAGTGACAGCTGGCTAATAGTTCATTTGAATTCGGCAGCAGATTTGTTCATCAGTCTTGCTGAACAATTAGCTCACGGTTTCAGAGTCTTCTTTATCTATTATTTTTTTCATTAATATTAACCCACTGTAATATTCGGAAGTGGAGTACATCGGGCCGCTGTAGTACTCGGAAGTGGAGTGCATCGGGCCGCTGTAGTACTCGGAAGTGGAGTACATCGGGCCGCTGTAGTACTCGGAAGTGGAGTACATCGGACCGCTGTAGTACTCGGAAGTGGAGTGCATCGAGCCGCTGTAGTACTCGGAAGTGGAGTACATCGGGCCGCTGTAGTACTCGGAAGTGGAGTACATCGGGCCGCTGTAATACTCTGAAGTGGAGTACATCAGGCCGCTGTAGTACTCGGAAGTGGAGTACATCGGGCCGCTGTAATACTCTGAAGTGGAGTACATCAGGCCGCTGTAGTACTCTGAAGTGGAGTACAGCGGCCACTGTAGTACTCTGAAGTGGAGTACATCGGGCCGCTGTAGTACTCTGAAGTGGAGTACATCGGACCGCTGTAGTTCACGGAAGTGGAGTACATCGGGCCGCTGTAGTACAGTGGAGTACAGCGGCCGCTGTAGTACTCAGAAATGAAAGACCTATGCCACTGTGGGTGGTGTTAGGTTGTAAATCGTATCCTCACGACCTCCTACGATTCGTATGCATTACAATTGCTTTGATCATTAAAAAAACTCCTCTTAACAGGTTCTCAAAGATAACCAGCTACTATATTTCATGGACACAAAAGCCGTTGTATAATACCGACGCCCCTTACGTCACATTTATTGCATATGGAAGTGCTGAGCAACCGGTTATTGACGCAAAATGTCTTCACTGAATATCAAGTAGACTCTTAAGACGATGTTCGTATTCTCTTGGGCTAAACTTAGACCTCCATCGATGGGCTTCAAGGGCATTAAGGTCTCCGGAGTACACGTTGCACAGATAGTTTGATCATAATAGTTAAGGCATGAAGCAATAGAACAAAGCACTGGCAAATTTTATGACTTGATTGGATAAACTAGTAAACAATATGCTGTGTGACTATATGTCTGAATTCTTTTTCTTCTCGTTTCTTTTCTTAGTTTATTTCATCTCCACTCCGGACTTGTTATGAACTAGAAGGTCTCTTGCATGTCTATTGCGCATTGTATCGGGGCTGGCAGGAGAAATCCTTGCGTGTTGTCATGAAAGCATATACATACGATTCATTCATATATTTTTTCGTATCCTCGAGTTGCCTGTTTCCTTATCTTTATAGTTATAATGAATTTTTCTTGTATCTAACTGCGCGTCTGGTCTTATCTCAAGATTCTCAATCGTGTTTTCATTGGCTATTTCTTCGAAAGTGTCCATGATAATGCCGTCAGCGCATGCAGAATCTTTGTGCAATTGATGTTTGTCTTCAGCTGTTGGGGGCACGTACGAGTGTGTAAGGCAAGGTTGGTATCATTCAGGCCACGTTGCCTGGAACTAGGCTGCAATTTTCAGTGCACTCAAGGCGATCGGATCCAGGTGAGGAGCCAGCTGGTCAAATGGAAAACTATAAGACTGTTGCACACTTTAGGAGTACAATTACTCGCATTTTTTGAGTCGTATAGGGTTTAAGCAATTCCCTACATTCCTCTATCCTGCACACGTGTTCACAGCCTCATGTATAACAAATCAATTCTGAGTTTTGACCAAAGTTGCCCAGAATTTCGTGTTTAGAACAGAGAACAAGAAACTAACGAATATATAAACTGCTGTACATGCATGGATATGTACAAAGATACTTAACATTCATTCGAGACTGTAGGGAAAATGATTATTATGTTGTATACAAATACTATTAATGAATGTTATAAACTGCCAGCTCCTTGGCGCTAAATGTTGACTCATACTTTTTGTAATTTCTTGTATGTTTAATTTTAGTATCACACCACTGCCACCATATCCATCCCTTCATATGGATTATTTACATCCGTACGGACCAGAGTCACATACTATTATTTTATGATTGGAGCCGAATCTCCACTGAAAAGAATATTGATCACTTTTAACATCTATTTTTCGTTCCGCTACCTTCCTTAAATCTCTTTTACCACCTTTACGGCTTGGCCCTTTTTGGTGCAATACTGTCCCCAAGGATAGAAACGCTGGACACCGGTGACATAATACCGCATGTAAGTATGCGAAAAGTGAATTAAACCCACGGTTACAAAACCATAAAACATATTAAAATCTAAAAATAGAAGTGGCACAGCACCTAGAGGTCGCAGCTCTCTCAGCGTATCCCTCCTTGGGGTTTTACAAAGCCAAGGTGTGGACTTCGTCGTACATTCTACTCCAGTACCTCTCACCCAAGGGTCCGCAGACTCCGAAGGAGCTACAGAAATCTACCAAGGGGTTTGCAGGACGGAGTATTCAACACCTTACACTTAATCATATCATAGCACGGTCTTTCATAATTCATGATTAAACAATGTCTCATTCGAGATTTCCAATGTTTTTCTATTTTTTCCTGGCTAGTTGCGTCTCTCAGACTGTGACGATGATTTGTATGATACATTATAATGTTTCTCTAAGTTCTTAGAAAAAGTGACTATATCCTATCTAATCCCGTATAAAGGAATCCCCTGAATATACAAATCAATGTCAGGGGTCCGTAAAACTGGAAAGGTTGAGAAGCCCTGTTCTTGACGGTATTTCCATTCTAACTTGAGTTTCTCGTATTTATCAAGAATTTCCTAGTTGGTGACGAGGCAAAACCTGGGTTTCCTTATCTGAAAAACCTGTGTGTGGAAATCACCGGTTTTTAATCTCAATATATTAATGGATGTATTTCAAGAAGATACTGTATCAAGTAATAGATCCCCGCACAATTCCTCTGAACAGACTTGTGTGTACGACGAGCCCCATCCACCCTTGGTGTGGACCCGGTGGTCGTCTGCTCAGTTGTTAAACAGCTTTACAACTGTGAAATACAATGTAGTTTTAAAAAAATAAAATAAGTTAATTCGACTCTGGAGAATTTTCCTATTTTGATGTGGTGATTGACTTCTGTTGTAGAGCTTGTGTAGATGAAAAGCATCAGCGATTCATGATATGACGGCAACATCGTCGTATTAATTTACTTTATGTATTTTTAAGATAAAATGCAACTTCTACACAACTATAACTTTTTAGATTGTACAAACCACGATAACCACATGGCATGGAATCCGCGTTATGTCGCCCACGCGGCTAGACCTGACGTGTCTATGGCAGTGCAACCCTGCTTGACCCGACCTAACCTAATACAGTGCAATTAAGTAATTACGCACAACAGGTAACTATCCACGCGGTATATATATATGCTCCTGGCCGCATGTAAAATCAGTTCGGTTTTACCTTACAAATAAAGGAGACGAACCCACCAAACCTCTTTCTCTTCTTAAAGTAGCTTCGTCGCTACAAGATTGATACATAATCTTATTACCGACAGCTCAAACGTATGTATAGAAACTACACACCCACACAAAAACAACTTAACATAGATGGACAATTTCTTCTATGAATTTTGCTTTATTTAGTTAGCAAGAAGAACATAAATGCAGGAACATATACTTAAGGAACCTTGTTAACATCCAATGAAATACCTTTTCAGTGTCTTTCATTCCATAACCCAAAATGCTCTTCTTCGCCCAAGGGGACCAGGATGTCTTCTTAGACTGTTCTTTCATTGTTCCTTGTATAAGTATATATTGTACATACCACCAACCATCTAAAAGTCACATTAAGCTCGTGAAAATGAATATTGTCCATTCAAAATGTTTCGTTTAAAAAGACGTTGTCAAAACGGCCCCCGTCACACATTCAAGATTCTTGTCAGATGTTGTGAATTTGAAAAGCTGGAAGATGACTTCTAGACTTCCCTCTGGACAGTTCAACAATGTGCCTAATATTCACATAGGTTTAACTTCTCTTAATTTGTCATTTAGCTTATCAACATACGATGCAAAGGTGATTTGACATTTGGTGATTCGAAAGATAAAGTATTGTAACCGAAGTCGTTTCTACGTTTGGCATGGGCTTTATCAGACGAAAAGGTTTGATGTATAGTTTTTTCCTTTTCCCTTGTGAGTTTTATGCTATTGGATAACTCCAGATGATTTCATTCAGGCTGGATAATGTAAATAACGCGACTGCACGCTTCAGTGCATTCACTTGAAGGCTACTGTGCTTGTCAGTGCCTTCCCTCGAACGTGACTGCTTTTCAGTGCCTTCCTTCGAAGGCGATTATGTATGTCAGTGCCTCCCCTCGACCAACGCGCTTTCAGTGCATCACTGCGAAAAAGCGTCTCTTGATTTTGAGAAACCAAAAGAAGTTTTGTTGGACTATGCTTGTAATCCCTTCCCTTGGAGAGCGACGGGCACTTGCATTAGCATGCTGAGCCAAACTTTTCCTGTTTAACTTTCTCACTCTGTCTCTCTCCACCTCTGTCTCCCTCTCTCTGTCTCTCTCTCCCTATCTCTCTCTCTCTCCATTCTCTCCATCTATCTCCCTCTCTCCAACTGTCTCCCACTATCTGTCTCCCTCTCTCCATCTGTCTCCTCTCTCTTCTGTCTCCCTCCCTCTCTCTCCATCTGTCATTTTCTTTCTCCCTATCTCTCTCACTCTCTCTCATCCTGTCTCTCTCCCTCTCTCCCCCCTGTCTCTCTCCCTCTCTCTCTCTCTCCCTTCCTCTTTCTCTCTCCCTTCCTCTTTCTCTCTCCCTTCCTTTTTCTCTCCCTCCCTCCCTCCCTCCCTCCCTCCCTCCCTCCCTCCCTCCCTACCTCCCTCCCTCCCTCCCTCCCTCCCTCCCTCCCTCTCTCTCTCTCTCTCTCTCTCTCTCTCTCTCTCTCTCTCTCTCTCTCTCTCTCTCTCTCTCTCTCTCTCTCTCTCTCTCTCTCCCTCCCTCCCTCCCTCTCTGTCTCTCTCCCTCCCTCTCTCCCTCTCTCTCTGTCTCTCTCCCTCTCTCTCTGTCTCTCTCCCTCTCTCTGTCTCTCTCTCTCTCTCTCTCTCTCTCTCTCTCTCTCTCTCTCTCTTTGTGTGTGTGTGTGTGTGTGTGTGTGTGTGTGTGTGTGTGTGTGTGTGTGTGTGTGTGTGTGCGTGCTTGCGTCGGTCTGTCTCTATCAGTCTCTATCTGTCTCTCTCTGCCTGTCTGTTTCTGATTTCTGTCTGTTTCTCTCTCTCTCTCTCTCTCTCTCTCTCTCTCTCTCTCTCTCTCTCTCTCTCTCTCTCTCTCTCTCTCTCTCTCTCTCTGTCTCTGTCTCTGTCTCTGTCTCTGTCTTTACGACTGTTTCATCCGGCAGGGCAACCAGGCTATATTTTGATAATACCACCAAACCTTTAAGGTAATTATAGTACTGTCAGGCAATGTTCTCTCTGATTTTTTGCTGTGAGTGTGCGCAGAAATGAGCTTGTGTGCAAACTTTGCCTACTCCGAAAAGTCTGTGCGGCGCACCCATGCGAGTCTCCATCTGATCATTGAAGCAAATACGCACAATTTGTAAGTTTGTATTGCTTATCACCTTCAACAAGCAATGACAAAGCCATTTCGTTTACAATGGAAGCGCTAGAATTAAAAGAGGAAGAACAAAGCAATTATTGGTTTGATGGTTGGCTAGTTACCATGTTTTTAGAGAATTTGTAAGTTGATGTTTGGGTGGAACTTCTTTTTTGAATGGATTTTGATATCATTTGAAAACCTTGTGTGCGCACATTTTTTCATTATGTGCGCTAGTTGTAAAACGTGTGCGCGCGCACATGCGCACAGCTTAGAGGGAACGTTGCTGTCAGGTAATTTCACACATTTGAACATAGTCATCTCCAATTGCAATGTTTCCAATATACTAATTTCATTTTTCAAATTTATTCGGGTATAATTTCAGCGATTTTTTCTTTAAAATCGGTGGAACCAATGGAATTGACACTTGAATGTTTCTCTAGGGCATTCAATTTTTGCTCAAACTTCTCCGGCTGTATTTCAGTGTTTGGGAATTTGTTCAAACGTGCTCGGGTATACTTTAATATTTTCCCAACTCACTCGAATGGCCTCTCCTAGACAGATGGTATAATTCCAACTCCCTTTTTGGTGTAGTTATTAATGTGGGATCAGTTTGAATCGATGGCCTTCGAGAACTCCTCCCCAGGCAGCCCACCTTTCAGACTCTTTCTGACCGCTCCTTCGGCGTCCTTCCGAGCGACACCGTGGCGCCGCCGTCTTCAGCTTCTTCCTTCCTCCCCCTTCCCCTCCTTCGCCTCCTCCACCTCCTTTGCCTTCTCCTTCCCCTCCACCTTCACCTCGTCCACCTCCACCTCCTCCGCCTCCTTCTTTTCTTTTCTCACATTTTCTGTCCGTTCTCTTTCTTTATTTTTCTATATTCGTTGTTGAGACATTCTGACAGGTTGACGTAAGTGGAGTAGGAAATAGGAGTCTTAGCCTGAGTTTTGTTACTGACTAGTTTCGCAGGTATGATTTTTCAAAAAAAGCATACCTGCAAAGCTAGTCAGGAATACACTTGGACTAGGACTCCTGTGTTTCCTACTCCACTTTTCTATATTCCTTTAGCTTCCTCCATGTCCTCCTCCACTGTTTCATCTTTCTTCTCTCATCTTTCTCTCTCTCTCTCTCTCTCTCTCTCTCTCTCTCTCTCTCTCTCTCTCTCTCTCTCTCTCTCTCTCTCTCTCTCTCTCTCTCTCTCTCTCTCTCTCTCTCTCTCTCTCTCTCTCTCATCAACCTTTACCTTCATGTCTTTCTCCCTCTGCTGTATTTTCCGCCTCAGTCATGCATGTCTTCCCACGTGTCCTCCATATTTTGTTCTCTTCTTCACCCTTGTGTTCTTCGTCTTGCTTTTCTTCTTCCTCCTAATTGCAGGTCTCGTCCACCTCCCCCCACCACTCTTATCCAGCTCTCCTTCACCACACTCCAACCCAGCTCTCCTTCAACCGTGTTTCTTTCACTCGAGTCCATCTGTCCTTCATCACACTCGAGTCTTGTTCCTCCCACTCCAAGTCTCTTTCCTCGCCCCCACTCTTAAGTCTTACCGGCTGCCGCCGTGGCAGTCCTTGGCCGGTCCGTGCGACGGCGTTTTTTCCACGAAGTGCTCGGGACATCCCCGATCTCGCATCACGTGAGCAAAAGCTGACGGTGCCAGTAGAGTTGCGTGTCGGCGCGCTGCCCTCGTGTGCGGGTGGGAGGAGTGATGGAGGGTGGGATGGAGAGGAGAGAGGGAGGGAGGGAGGCAGGGCTGGATCATGGAGGGAGGAACGGCTGGAGGATCACTATGAATATCATACATGCATATGTTATAATCAAGTGTATAGTGCGTACCTGTTCATAGTTCGAGAGTATGCTGTAGTTCGAGGTGGAGACTTCGAGAACCCTGACGAAGAGTAGGTTGCCTTCAGGCGAGAAACCCTCTTGGTGGCTCAGGATCGCCTTGGAGCCAAGCCCGAGCAAAACCCGGGGCCATGTCTGAAGAGAAACTAGCTCTCTTCTAGGATTGTCGAAGAACGCGGCTGGCTGACAATGGGGCCTGTACAGGGAAGCGAGACCCCGGACTCTTTGGTGAGCTGATCAGGAGAACTACTTTAGGAGTATTGCAATAGAGGCGGAGTTTCGTGTTCTTGGAAATAACTCTTACCCCACCTGGAATGTACTTAAGCGTCTGTTTCTCTCGCTCAACAACACAGTTGGGCCGTTTGTGATGCAAACGGTCACATGGTAACGGGCGTCGAAGCTAGATCAAGATGGGCGGGATAGTTCCAGTTGTTATTAGTGATTTTCCCCTTTCCTGACACACCGATCTGTGTATCTCTGCTGACTATGTCTGAAGTTAGGATGCCTCGTTAGAATACTGAAGTCTGGAGACACGCAGGAGTCTGCGGTATTAAAGAGGATCTTTTCAACTTTGAAGATCTTATAGCTTCTGTAAGAGGTTTGTGGTCCTGCAGATTAGAGATGTGGTCTCATCATTTCGGTTATGTAGGAAGAGGGTAGTCGACATGACTTCAAAATTTAGAGAGGTGGATGCTCGCTGGCCGAGCAGGTTAGAGCGTCGCTACTTGTGGCAGAGGTCGACGTAGCAGCATTTCAAACCCTGCCGCCAGTGAGTTGAACCAAGGGCATGGTTAATTAAATTCCACGCTACAAATCCCTCTGTTAGGGCACCGTCCTAGCCTCCTGATAGGGGGAAGTTTCCGACGTTAAACCGAATAATAACATTGGTAAGAATTCCCTACAAGGTCTTCGTTCAAGTGCCACGATGGCCAGATCATCTACTCGCGAACCAGAATCCGAAGCAGTCCAGCTTCATGCCCAAAGACTTCCGAACTGCTCGGGTTCTAGATTTTCGTATTCACCTCAAAAGCAGACTTGAATTTCGGCAGAAGCTACAAGTAGTTGATATCAACGTCCAAAAGCGTTTGATTCAAGCCATGGATGATCCCAAGACTGCGATCTGTAGTCTTATTTACGTAAAATCCACTGAAGTCTGGAACATTTCAGGACGAGAAGGTGTCTCTTCCTCTAAATCTCTTCAGTGCTAGAACTAAATTGGAACTAAAGCTTACGACCTGTTTCCGAGCACCTTCGACCGAAAATCAAGCGATCGGTCGGGGACACAAAACCTATGCAAGGAATTGAAATGGAAAAAGTTAATGTGGTTGATAAGATGAAAATCTAAGTACTGGGGACTATTCAGTGTGTGTTGTAATATATCTGTCTATCTCTTTATCAAATTACCGACTACCAGCGACTTCAAAAGACTACCTGCAACTGGCCGGCGACCACCTGCAACTGGCCGGCGA
>NC_134785.1:5565994-5570994 GCF_046742065.1 Oratosquilla oratoria | reverse complement strand
AGACGCTCCCACATAAATCTTATACCTGTGCTTACTGCTGTGCAGCTGGGTGGGCAAGGTAAAGAGGACAAGGAGAGAATTCTGCCCCAATGGGTCCCTTCCCCGACTACGAAACCACTGCAGACCTAACCAGACCTGACCTTAACCTGACCTTAACCTGACCTTAACCTAACCTTAACCAAACCTCAACCAGACTTTAACAAGACCTTCGAACCTAACCGGTCCTGTCCCGACCTAACCTAGCCTGGCCTAACCTAGGTTAACCTGGCCTAGCCTGGCCTAACCTAGGTTAACCTGCCCTAGCCTGGCCTAACCTAGGTTAACCTGGCCTAGCTTGGCCTAATCTAGGTTAGCCTGGCCTAACCTAGCTTAGCTTAGCCGAGCGTAGCCTGATGAAAATCTGTGGCCTGACCTGACCTGACCTGACCTGACCTGACCTGGTGCCATGTCACCTGGCGTCATGTCACATCACTTCCTCGAACCTCACCTCCATAAACTTACACCTTACGTGTTGTATACATGTCGCGGACATGTCATATAAATGTTGCGGACATGTCACAGGAATGTTGAGTGACAAATGTGGAGACAATGGGAAAAGGGTAGACGTGAAGGAACCCGATAAGTAGTAGGTAAGTTAGCATTATCACTACTCAGCGTTGGTTCTAAGTTACAGAAACGTAAAGCACAAGAAGATGAGCCTACGCTAGGAGCCTCTTAGCAGCGGCCGAAGCTGTCACCTTTGCCCTGATATGCGCTCTATTGAGTGGGAGGCCAGGAAACAAACAGTCATTGCTGGGAATAGGAGAGAGTGCGGAACTCGAACCTGTGACTAGGAATTTGCGAGATCAGCACGCTTCCACTGACGCCACCAGCGCGGCGTATCCGAAAATAGAACTTCAATCAGTTCGTGGAGAGTTTTAGGTTGGTCACCATCACACAAGAAGATAAATGTAAATAGTTGGGAAGAAGTTTCCCCTGGGGAATAGTAATAAAATGGAGATTTTTAGAAGAAAAAAAAAATAGGCTCAGATATGGTCAAAGACCGACCTAGCCAGAGGTTATTATTATTATCATAAAATAAATTTTTCCTTTATTATAGAAAGTCATATTATTTTTTCATTATTATTATTTACCATTTTCTATTATAAAAGGGATTTTTTGTATGTGTTGTGTGTATTCTGAGTGTTGTGTGTATTGTGTGTGTTATCATAGAAAGTTATATTATTTTTTTATTATTATTATTTACTATTTTCTATTATAAAATGGATTTTTTGTGTGTGTGTGTGTGTGTGTGTGTGTGTGTGTGTGTGTGTGTGTGTGTGTGTGTGTGTGTGTGTGTGTGTGTGTGTGTGTGTGTGTGTGTGTGTGGGTAAATGTTGTAGAAAGTTGTCTAGAGAACACTAGGTAGTGTAATCATGCAAGAGGTCATGGGTGCTGGTAACAAAAGCATTGGCAAGATTAATATTATTGTCAAATAATGGCCCTGTGAGAGGCACCGAGACGCAAGTCATAGTGCCATTTCGTCAAAGGGTGCCGAAGGTCTCTGGGTGCCAGCAGACACCCAATTTTTTTTTTTTTTTTTTTTTTTTAAGCACTTGGGCATATGCGGCCAATACGTTCCGCCCGCCCGTTACCACTGACGTAACTGTTCCCATCTCCGTTACTCGGTTCACACTGAGCAGCATTGTTTGTCAACGTCAGTTAGCGTTGTGAGAAGCAAGTAGCATTGTTCAAAAGCCATTGTTTTCTCTCTTACCTGACCTTTCAATATTTTTTTTTTCATTCGGCCATCTCTTTTCCTTACATTTATTTATCATTTTTTTTTCTAATCGAACGTAGGCTCTCAAAAATGTCAGCATTGACGTAATTATATCTATATTAGTCTCCTTTGGAACGGGTGGGGATTTTTCCAATTTCAGTTAAATGCAATTTCCGTGACGTACATCTGGACCAAAACGACGCCTCCATGAATGAATCAATTGAAATGTTTCGATTTTTTTTATTTATTTATTTATTTTTTTTTATGGGATGGGGGTCCTCCTAAGCCGAATAAAATAGTCTGGCGCCATCAAGGATACAAGTTCAAAACCACAAAACCCCGGAAGATGATTAGATTATTGTTATTCTGGATTTTGAATTAGGGGGGAGGGGGAGAAAGAGTCGCCTGGAGGGGCGAAAAGCGTAATCCGTGGCCTGCATTCAGATGTTCCGTGCTGGTCTCGCATTCGATTAGTCGTGGGTTCGAATCCAGCACTCTTCTGAGATTCCCAGCAGTGATCGTTACCTGGCCCCAACAGTCTCCGGAGCGCATCGTAGGGCAAAGGTGACTGCTTCGGCCGCAACTACTCAGCGCCTCCTGGCGTAGGCTCCTCACCACCTTTCCGTACATCAACAGAACCCACCGTACACTGACCAAAGCGCTCAAATTTCAAAAGAAATTTTTTATTTTAAGAAAAATAAAGACTAAATTTCGGAGGCGTACGAAAATGAGCGAAGAATTAAAAGATGATAATAAATAAAAGAGAATCACAAAATAGTGCGTTTTTTGGTAGGTGGGTGTGGGGTGGTGATGCTTCACTGAATCCCTATAGCCTTGTTTACACGGAACAGGTTGAGAGACAAGTCAAGTGTGTAAGTTACTTGAACTGGAGAGGAAAGCGTGCAAGTACATGGTCACACAGGCCAATTCAGAGACAAGTGGCTTGTGTGAACATATACTTGCTTGCGTTCCTCTTACGTTCACGTAACTTGCACACTTGACTTGCTTCTCAACTTGCTTCGTGTAAACGAGGCTTATGACTGAATCACGGAACCCCTTGACGGGTTCGAGTCCCGTGACAGCATTAAAGACGCCATATAGTCTTAAATCCCCGAACTCCGGCAGAGGATACAATACCAAACCACCTCGCAGAGCAAAGACGTCTGAAAATTTGAAAATGGCAGAAATATACATTTGTATAAATCAATATCCCTGAAAACCTCGAAATAACAATAGATTTTTTTTTTTTTTTTTTTTTTTTTTTTTTTATATCCTTGAGATTTCACAGTCACGGGCCACGTCGAAGGCCAAGCCATTGGCCCTCAACGACTCGGTTACCAACCAACCCTGACCTCACACTCCACATGAGCAACATTGTTCTCAAAACACAGTTGAGGGGATTCCCCGCTTTTAGTAAATAAAATCACTTGGTCGTAACTGTGATTAGAAACAAGTAACCTTTAAATTACCAGAGATTTAACTTTCATCAAACGAGGTTATAAATCCTTTTCATTGTTTAAAGATTAAGGTACCATCGTGACTCACAAAGGCTGTGTCGTCCTCAAGAGGGTAGTCCGGTGGTCGTGCAATGGATCTTCAAGGTTGACCTTTGTCCAAAGAAGATTTGAACTTTTATTTATGATTTGTTAAACTTCAAACATATATAACTAGCGTTTAATCCCGTTTGGAACTATTTTGTGATACAGAGTTTAACTTTTTAGTGAAGGTTTTAACCCTTGTGGCAATTCAGGATCTTAGTCCCTTTATGGTTTAATGTTAGCCAGTTAGTGGAGGTTAGTGAATATTTAGTGATTTTATTCATTGTTGAAGGACAGTAGTACATAAGGTATGGGATACATGAAAAAATAGATTGAACACGTGATCTAAACCCTTTTCACTGATTTTTGTCTTAACCCCTTTTGGTCCCTAGAATGGGATCCTCATCAGTAGGGACCTCGTTCAGGCAGGTGGTCCGCGACCCTCTCTCCAGTGGAATTAAACCTATGGAGGTGGGGAGGATATGGAATACCCGGACATTATAGAGTTGTGTGACCTCGATTTCTCATCACCACAATATCCCTTTCCCCCCCTCCATACTCCCTCCCCTCCTTCCTCCTCAGCCCTCACCTTCTTTCCTCCTCCTCACTCCCCCTCCCCTTTCCCCCTTACTACCCCTCGCCTCTCCCCTCCCCCTGTCCCTCCACTATCCCTCCCCTATCCCTTCCCCTATCCCTCCCCTATCCCTTCCTTCCTTTATCCCTCCCCTATCCCTTCTTTCCCCTGCCCTCCCCTATCCCTTCCTTCCCCTAACCCCTCCCCCTTCCCTTCCCTTCCCTTCCCTATCCCTTCCGCTGCCCCTCCCCTACCCCTCTCCTAATCCCTCCCCCTCCCCTACCCTACCCTATCCCTCCCCCTCCCCTACCCTATCCCTCCCCAATCGCTCCCCCTCCCCAATCGCTCCCCCTCCACTCTCCCATCCTACCCCCTCCTCTCCCCCTATCCCTTCCCCTAGTACCTTTACATAGTAGTGCGCCGACCTTGCCGCTTCATTTCCTCGTTATCTCGGTTCTTCCCACAAGTCTCCTTTGGTCTTTCTTCTCTGTCTTGTTAATAGCTATTGAGCACATCCTGTCGTCGCCCATCCGGATTACCTTAACTGTCTCTACGGGCGGTGGTTTGCGTCGTCTTCCGCGTTAGCATTGGGTGCCGGGGCGGACACCTACTGCTGCTGACCCGCGGTATGCAAATGCATTTGGCGTTGTGGTGTGGCGGCGAATCTGTCGACCAAAATTAGGTGTGGAGTCGTAGAGGCGGGAAGGGTGATCACATGGGGGGTATCCTCTACAGATTTTATTCTGTCTAATTCCAACCAGTTTTATTCAGGTGAGAGAACAGACTGACATGACAGGCTCTGGTTGACTCTGGCAGACTCTGACAGATTCTGACACTCTTGACAGACTCTTGGCAGGCTCTTGACAGACACTTGGCAGGCTCTTGACGGACTCTTGACGGACTCTTGACGGACTCTTGACGGACTCTTGACGGACTCTTGACGGACTCTTGACGGACTCTTGACGGACTCTTGACGGACTCTTGACAGGCTCCTGACGGACTTCTGACGAACTCCTGACGAACTCCTGACGAACTCCTGACGAACTCTTGACGGACTCTTGACGGACTCTTGACGGACTCTTGACGGACTCTTGACAGGCTCTTGACGGACTCTTGACGGACTCTTCAC
>NC_134785.1:5550994-5560994 GCF_046742065.1 Oratosquilla oratoria | reverse complement strand
CTCTGGAGGTGGAACTGGCCAACCAGGAGAACCAGTCTCCTAATGACCTTCATTTCCAACGCAAAGTGTCGAGGCAATGGCAAGAGAACATGCTCTTGTCCCAGACACGAAGATTCTGCCCACAGCAGACTGCGGCATTAGACGCCACGAAGAACCAGCTCTTCCATGCACTGCAGAAGCAGGCCAACTTCCACTGGCCCTCGTCTCCTAGTCAGCAGTCTGCCTTCCAGCGGCAAGTCTCCGGAACGCCTCAGACCTTTGACGACTCACCGATGCTTTCTCCATCACCTTTCCTCACACCCAACCCATTCCGAAGGAATGTTGTCCAATATTCTTCAATGCCATCGCACAGGGTGGCTTTCCAGGAACTCTCTGCTTTCCAGCGAGGGATTCCTAATCGCTCTTCCTCGAGGAATTCGTCTTTCCAGAATAGGTCAAGACCAAGTTCCCCTTTCCAGAATAGCTCAAGAAGTTCTTCGCCTTTCCGAAGTACTTCAAGAGGACTCTCATCTTTCCGAAGTGGCTCACGAGCCTCTTCACCGACACCTACCTTCTCGCATACGCCAACAGCATTGCTGACTCCTTCCTCATCGCTAACACCCACCCCATCGTTGACACCCTCCACCTCGCCGTTCATGAGAAGAACAAACTTAAGTTCGTCAGTCAAAGAACCTCGAGTTCGGAAGCAAGCAAGGCATCAACTGTCGGTGCCAGAAGTGAATATTGGCGAAGTCATAGAGAGAACCAGGAAGATTAGTCTTAACTTGCCGTCGCCGTCGGCTGTCAGCACTCCGAGCCCAACTCGAAAAGTGTCCTTCAACTTCCATCGCGACAAGGGTAAGGAAGGAAAAACTAGAGGAAAGCGCATCCGTCCCCTGTCCATTGACGACACCATCGTCGTGAAGATCCAACAGGCTGTGAAAAGAGAGCAGTTCGCAGCAGAGACTATGGATAGGGCCTACGTACCCGCCGATCCATCTTCGTTGGGGTCAACGTCTCCTCAGGTCCGACTGAGGCGCTTAAGTCTTATGATCCGCCGGTCGATGAAGAAACACCGAAGAAGTAGTAACCAGACACCTCCATCCAGTCCGCATGACCCTCCCACCATACCCAAGAAACAAGTCGCACACCGTACCCCATCCATAACACTTACACCACCACCGCCACCAACACCATCACCCTCTGTTTCCTCGGAGGTGTGGTATGACAATTACTTTTGCCCGTCGTCACCTACGCCTTCGATGTCCGCATCGCTGTCGCCGTCGTCTGCCACCTCGTCGTATAGTTTCTCTTCATTGTTTGATACGCCCTCAAGCTCTGACCCGTCCTCTTGGTCGACCACATCCATCTCTACATCCTCCTCTAGTTCAACTTTCCAGGATATCTTCGTCACCCAGCCGGAGATCGCTGAAAAATTTGTACGTATTGTGGTAGTGTGAAAAATGTGATAATGAATTAAATTATGCTGAATATGATGGTACGAATGAATATATATATATATATATATATATATATATATATATATATATATATTATATACATATATATCACTGTCGTTTGCGAAACTGATTTAGGCAGGTTTTCTGTTAGAAATACGGATTATAATAAGTTCTGAATAAGAACTGGTTCAGTATTTCTTGCGTGTCGTAAGAACAACGCAAAGGACACATTTTTCATGAGATTTGCTATTACCGACCACACGCAGCCTCGCATGATTTTTTTCTTGCCGGTCATCTGTCAATAGAATCATGCACATTTCCTGTTGAACTTTGCTTCGCGCTGAATTTCACAAGAGAGTCTCGTGCAAGACCAAAGGTAGGAGGTGGGGTTAAGGAGGGGGGGGGGGAGTTAGGTACCACAGAGAAGCACCGGGAAGAACCTTGTACAAGAGGGAAGGTGAAGATAATAGATATAATTCGAAAGTTCTTGACTGAAGAAAAACCAAGAACCGATTGAAGGGTTTGATAAGTTGGCGGGGGAATACATCAAAGGGGATTGAATGCAGTTGATTGTTTCTGTGGTCAGGGTAGGGCCACCCTGCAGGATGAGTAAAGGGTTTCTTGCCGAATTCTAAATGTCACTCGTTGCGGTGTCTGGCGACGGATCCTTTGTCGTCGGCAGGAGGCGTCACGCCCTCCGGCATCCCACGGACCGTCACCAACCTTTCCGGTGGATGACACATCTTTGGCTCGTTCTGCGGTCGCGGCATTTTGATGTGCTGTAACATTTCTAGTGATTTAGTGTGTTCAATTGTTAAATTATTTGTTTGCTTATTTTGTTATTTGTTCATTTAATTCAGAAAAAATATTGGGAACAAAGAAAACTTTTTCACTTAAACGTCTTCGTCAAGGCAACTTCGCCAAGTAATTCTGCTCAATTGACTCCTTCGTTCTGGAGATCTTAGTGACCAAAATTCTCCCCCTCCCCCTTTCAGCTCAATAAAATCGTCTTGCGTCAGCCAGAACAAAATCATTGTAGCCAAGCACAAGTGCAAATGGTTGTTGTACCTTTGCCCTCGAAATGCCAGTCATGCCTGACCCAGCCAGAGGGCCCGGCTGACCTCAGATACTAAAATTTACCAGCGTTTCTATTCTTATAGACAATCCCTTGTATTGTCACTTTGTTTTAATTTTTATTTTCCCCCCCTTTCTCTCTCTCTATCTATCTATCTCTATCTCTCTATCTATCTCTGTCTTCTCTACCTTGTTTTCTGTGTCTGGCTCACGTTATTATTTTTTCTCTTGTCCTTTCTTTCTTTATCCTTTTCTTTGTTTTTCTTTCTTCCTTTTCGCCACATTTCTTATCTTGGTGGTACTTTTCCTTCCATCCCTATTGTCGTCTTATTATTTCATTCAATTTCCGTGGTTGCCGTCAGGTGATATTATTAATCTCCGTGACACCCCATCGTAAGCAAGGAGCCCGTATCAGTGAGACCTACAACGAATTGAATGAATGAATGCAAATGAAAAAATGAGTAAGCGTCTGGTGTGGTACTAGTGGTTGTGGTAGTGTTGGTAGTAGGTGGTGGTCATTGTAGTGGTGGTTATTGTGGTGGTGAGCATAGTTGAGATACAGTAGTTATGCACCAGGCGGCAAAACGATGATAGCGTATGGTGTTGCTATGTGGCTGTGGCCGGACCCCATGACGTTGACCACCCACCGTGGTGGCCTCATCACAAGGTGAGGAGAAGGGGGCTTGCAACGAAGGACAAATAGCAATCATTTATGGACAATTTCCCAACAAATCCTTCATCTTCACCCCCTCCCCACACTCCCCCACTCCCTCCCGTTTCCCAATCACAGCTGACAAGTCGCGATGCATGTGTCTGACTCGAAACAATAAGTTATAAAATTCAGGGTCTGTAATAACAGACCAATGCGCACGACAGCCGAGATGCCGGCTGCGCAGAGCTCTTTGAATACGCACGCTTGGCGCAGCTTCCGGGTTTCGTAGCCTGACACCCTTCCGGTAGAATACCTGAAAATTGCCGGTGAATATTGGTCCCCTCGGGTAAATTAGCCCTCCGCGGATTTGTTGAGGCGTTCTCCCTGCCTTCCGCGTTGGGCAGCAGCAGCAGCAGCAAGGGCGACATGGTCTGAAAGGACGCGGTTGCGAAAAAGACTGCAGGAGCAAAAACATGCCTCGCAACATGCACAAGTTTTTGGCACTTTCGTCTCCCCTCCCCCCTCCCCTTCCCACTCCCCCCTTTCCCCTCCCCCTCACCTTCCCACTCCCCCCTTTCCCCTCCCCCTTCTACCCCCTTCCGTGGTGCCTTGCAATTACAGCCTTTCGACACCTTGTGCCCCATAGTGGTTTTATTTTATATATATATATATATATATATATATATATATATATATATATATATATATATATATATAATATTTTGGGGGGGAGGGAGGTACTTGTTTGACTCGTGGTACTTTGCTGCTACTGCGGCTTTATGGTACTTCTGTTCCCCGCATGGCCTTGTTGCACTTGTATTTCTTTTTTCCTTGTATGACTTGGTGACTGTTGCAGTTCTAGCCCTTTGGTACCTGCATGACTCGTAGTGTTTTGCTGAAAGTACAACAAACCTAGTACCCCGTTAAATCCTTCAGTGGGAACAGAAAAGAACAAACACAACTTCCCAAAGTTATGGTTGATGATCTGTACAGATGCTCTAGCAACCGTCCCTTTATTTCAATTAAAGGGAGACTTGGTAACCAAGCGAAATGATACGGTATCGGGCCATCCTACAAGTGGATAAGATTTTTTGACAAGGCTAACGCGTGTACGGTTCGTGCGTGCGTGCGTGCGTGCATCCAACTTCCCTCTAGTTGTGTTTATTCTCTTCTCTTGTAAGGCTTTGATATCAATATTATTATCTGTTCCGACTTGTTATCAATTTGTCTTTATTTCATATTGTTTTATTCTATTTTGTTTGTCATTATTATTATTAGTAACTAATTTTATTTATTCATTTTATTTATATCTGTATATTTTTACACTAGGTCTCCCTCTGAAGAACTATATTTTTCAAGTCCCTTTTTTCTTTCTTTCTCAGGCGATCATGTTCCCATCAGAGCCGAGGCCCGAATGGCACCGACACTTGCGATCCATGTTGCACAAAGCTGGGCAAAAGATCTTCCGCAAGCAGTCGGAGGCACACGACACAACAATCCCCGAAGATCTGCGCTACCAGTTGAAACAAATCTACGTCTACTAACACATCGAGAATCATAGGAATGTATTATCTTCACGAATGAGTTCATTGTCGTACATTGAGTCATGATGTTTGAGTTCTGTATGTAGCTTGGTATGTGGAGAAACTGCCGAGTTTCCATTCGTGCACATGTGAATGTATATTTCTTTTAATCACCCACATGTGAGCCCATCCCAAAAGTTTTGAGAACGCGCTTCACCGTCCGTCCATCATTTGTCAAATAAAAAGAAAACTAATGTTCAAATTCCCGTGATGAAAGTGGTAGCTAAGATATACTAAGAATGTATAACTTTTGTCTGCCGCACCAAAAGTCAAACTGGTTCGTCTATGAAATGACGAATATCCCCATTTTAGGAAGAACAAGAAACATGCTGACAAGAGACATTTCAGTTCATGAAATTTGCTTTTCTATGAACATTTCTATTGAATGGACTGGACGAGATGTGGTTGTTTCAACAATGTTCAAATATGTGATTAACACGTTGATCCAAAGATATACGTTGGTTACATGTGCCAAAAAGATATATATATATATATAATTTGAGAGCAGCTTAAAAATAATGGCAGCACAGGGCATACTAATATGCCCCAAAATATATTTATTGCCGTAGATATTTTTTCTTTCTCATTCAAAAATCCTAGTTATCAAAGTCAGTAAGCTACAAGGAACTAAGCAAACTCGTTAATTAAGTATGACTGCAAAACTGTATCATTCATTTCATTTAAAGAAAAGTGGAAAATCTGTTGAATATAAATATTATTTATTGGGAGAATTATTTATGACTACTTACAGACCTTAAGTTTCTAGTGTCATAGAACGAAAAGAAAACTATTTTGAATCGCTAAACATTTGGGCATGGAGACGGAACCGTTTTACATGAAATTCTCATCATAGATGTACAAAACAGTCATTGGCTTCGTCGAACAAACTATGGATAGCAAATGTTTGGATGCTCTGCCCAACGCGGAGAAGAGCAATCTAGGCCTCTTGTTCAATCAGCACTAAAGAAATTTGATAGTTTTTTGTTGATGTGGATGTGTATAAAGGGTTTGACTGATTCCCCAAAAGGGTCTGTCTACCTGCCGAGGAGAAAATTGTGATTCTTATTATCATGGCAATCTTTGTTCATGATATGAAAACGATGCATTGTTAGTAGACAAATAAAATGACATTATTTTCACTTCAAAGTGCGCTGGATACGCAGGGCCTGTTACAGGCTTGTCGATGGAAAGCGCGTGAAATGAAGTGGTGGTGATCATTTTACTGGCTGACGAGCCTATGACGGATACAAAGTCGTTGGTCTGCCACACATTTTGAAATTTTGACGTCACATTATTTATGTGCTTAGCTAGATAACAGTATTTTTTTCTTCAGTCGCCAGCTTTACACAACTTTTCGGAATAGTACAGTAGATATTAACAGCCTACAAAGTATTTATTGCTGCGGCCACGACTCGTAACCGTCACAAGCAGCTTGATGGCAGCCGCTCAGGATCTCAGGGATAAACATGTAAATTAAATATGTTCGCGTCCTTGTAGGATGTCTGGGAATATGGTTAGATTATGTATTATTTACATTATCCCCCTCTTATTATTTCCTTCTTTTCCCTCCTCTCCCATCACATTTCTTTGATTTTTCTAATCTTTGCCCCCTTTTTTGTGTTCACTCTCCACTCTCTCCCCTTCCACTTCCTACACCTTCCAAGCCCCCCTACACACACAGTTCTTAGTGAGCTATGTACCCAAGCCACTATGTATAGCAGATCGCCTAGGGAAATATGACATGGCTATTCACTTGCATACATTTTACAATATTTTTAAACAAGAATATTCGTTATAATGTATATACGATATCTTTTATTATTTGACCATTTTTTATCGAAAATATTCAGTGTGGTGAATAGTTCTATCGTAGTTACCCTAGGTACGTAAAAATCTGCCAACGTATTTTGATTTCTTTATGTTGAGAAGAGATATACATGTTCCTTGCGCGGTACACATTAACTTCTTTGCCACGGTAACTTGCTTTGTTTCATTACATGTATTTTAGATTTTCGTTTGGCCAACACAAAACTATTTAATGCAATTGAATAAAATCATATATATCCTACTTTAGGTCCAAATCTACCCCTCGTTTGGAGTAAAGTAGTCTGTAGTTAGCTGGAACGAAAATCTAAATGTAGCGTTACCGTTGCATTGAAGTTTAGACACTATTCAAGAGAGGCATTAGAGCGAGTATGCCAAAGCATCTCGCAACCGTCGCTTCGCGCGACTTGCTTGGCGGCACTTGCCTGATCAATATTATCGACAATATGACTCGATACTATTGTACAATATAAGTACACACTTTATAGGTCTTTCATATTATCCCTATACTGTCAATACCCACCATTGGGTAATGTGGATTATTGTACAATGTTGTATTATTGATTGTGTATGTGCAGATTCAACTAGCCTCTCCACGGGGGCCGTCACATCAAGTGTAAGCAACAACATAGACTGTCTTACCAAATAAATATGAGAGGAAATTGTCTTGTTTTATTTCGAACCATAAGACTGCTTATATGAAATACAGGTTGTTCCAAATATACTAGCACGTAAATTGTACTCGATATGACAGTAAATGGTAATACTGGGTCTACACTGCATTTATCAATCAAATTGTATCTGCAATTTTTTGGAATCATTCAGTATTTGTAAACAAATCATGTTTATGTGTTGTCTTTGCGTATTTGTGTGCAGTTATGTACGTACGCGCACACGCACACACGCACACTCGTACACACTTGCAAACGTACACACACTCCCAGACACGGAAGAACAAAAGGATATGGGAAGAAACTGAAGGACATATAGGAAATAAATTCCGTACAGATGAATTGTCGAAATTGTAATGTCTAAAGATTAGACAATGCATTTGATCTGACCACCTCCATTGTAATGGGGAAAAGGCTTTTTTGGAGTAAAGTTTGAATGAAGGGAAGGCAAGAGATAGGACTCACGAGCGTAGCTTTTATCCTGATTATCACAAATGGACAAATAATTACATTGAGCACACACGCGTGTCACCTACATGCGCGTGTGCGTGCGTGCGTCTGTGGTCCAGCATTAACCATAGATTGGGCATAAATGAGCTCTGAGATCTCATACGAAAGGGTGATAGATGTCGATCAAGAGTCCAACACATGATACAAGATCGGGGTGACGCGCGTGCGCGCGCGCACACACACACACACCTCATGGCGCAGTGGTTAGAGTTCCCGGCTGCCACTACGGCGGTCCGGGTTCGAATCCCGCCCAGGGCTGAAATAATTTCAGTACCAGTGCGCTGCGAGTTGTTACTCCAACTCTCGTGGGCGGGGAGTTGTGTGTGTGTGTGCGTTATCCAAAGATCGGTCATATAGCTCTGAGCTCATTCCCGGGAGGGATATAGCTGTCGATCACGAGTTCAAAACGTGATCCAAGACCATGGTGAATCACATAACACGACCTAAGACCGTGGTAAAACACACACACACACACACACACACACACACACACACACACACACACACACACACACACACACACACACACACACACACACACACACACACACACACAAACAACCACACACGCGCGCGCATGCAAGTAAGCTGTGAAAAGAATCATGTGATCTAAGGATGTACCTAACTGGCTGATCGAACCGTAAGAGGCAGAATTCCCTTGAAATTAGCCTATTTATCACCTTTATTGAACCTACTTTCGTCGCTGGCACGGCGAGAAGAGACCGGCCGGTGTCTGCCGTCGAGCCGGCCGGAGTTTCCATTCGTTTCATCATTTCTATCCTGTGCCTGTCTTTCTCCGTCTATCTGTTTTTCTCTGTCTGTCTTTCTCACTTTGTCTTTCCTCCCTTGTCTTTCTGTCTGTCTTTGTCTTTCTTCTTCTGTCTGTCTTTTTGCCTATGTCTTTCTTTGTCTTTGTCTTTCTGTCCTTGTCTTCCTGTCTTTGTCCCCCTGTCTTTGTCTTTCTCTTTATCTTCGTCTCTGTCTTTCCTTATTTTTCTGTCTTTTTGACTTTGTCTTTCTGTCTTTGTCTCTTTATCTTTGTCTTTCTTTGTCTATGTCTTTGTCGTTCTGTCTTTGTCCTTCTGTTTTTGTCTTTCTGTTTTTGTCTTTGTCTTTCTGACTTCATCTTTCTGACTTTGTTTTTCTGTCTGTCTACGTCTCTGCCTCTGCCTCGGCCTCTGTCTCTGTCTCTGTTTCTCTGTTTTTGCCTGTCTGTCTGTCTGTATTTGTCTGTCACTGTCTTTGTCTCTGTCTCTAGCTCTGTCTGCCTCTGTCTTTCTGTCTGTCTCTCTGTATGCCTCTGTCTTTGTATATCTTTGTCTCTGTATGTCTATCTGTCTGTCTGTCTGTCTGACGGGGGGAAGGGAGGAGGTACGAAGGTAGGGTGTATGCCTACCTTTAAACGTCTATTTTGCTTTTATTCTTATCCTTAATTGTATATTTTTGTATTTTCAGTGTATATTAAAGGAGACGTGATGATTTTCGAGTGTAAATTTTGTGTGGATACTGTCTTAGTGTATGTCTAAATCCAAGAACTTTTTTTTTCTCTCTGAGCTTGCAACACACCTACGACCCTTTTGTCCGAGCCACGTACTGGTCACGAGAAAGATAGTACAAGCTAACTTCGACAGGAAACTCCCGTGACTCACAACCACATTATCAACGTTCATACGGATTTAATTCTATTTGCTTTATTCCATTAAAAATAGCTGGCAGATAGAGTATACGAAAGAATGCCTGGATGGTTTGGAATCATGGAAAGAATGAATGAAGAAAGACTAGTAAAAAGAGTATAGAAGGCAGAGGTGGATGGTATGAACTTGAGGGGAAGACCAAAAATGAGATGAATGGATGGGGTAAAGGGGTCTTTGAGTACATTTTGAGCAGAGAAGGGAGAAGGTAAAACACAGATGTGAGCGGAGAATTGTTGTGAATGGATATAGATTGACACTGATTAGTTTTCTATATTTTCGCATGAGGGGACGGACAGGGAGGGTCGCTATGTAAATGAAGCGGCTGGTCCTGGTGTGGGTGTACTGTGTGTCTTACTATATTGCTTCTGACCCGGGCTGTGGGCAAGGGACAGGGAGGACCCTTCTTCCACAAGGAGCTAAGACGAAAGGGAAACTGGTGGCAGATGAGAATAAGATGGGTGTGGATGGGGTGCCTGCTGTAGATGGCTACCTCCCATATAAGTGATAAGAAGCCTGTTGGTATATAAACAAATGTATATCTCATTTTACTTTG
>NC_134785.1:5533494-5543494 GCF_046742065.1 Oratosquilla oratoria | reverse complement strand
GTCCCCCCATGCATAAAAGGAGAAGACGGGGAGAAATCCCTTTGGGCTGCGTCAAATTTTGCTCACACATACTACCTCATCCCCCCGCCCATTCCACCTCATGCATCACAACATCATCCATATACAACCATTCTCCATTCACCCCTGTCTTCTGTCCTCTCCCGTCCTTTCTCAACAGACATTCCCCTCTTCCCCAAAGCCCCCTTCACCCCATCCATCCACCTCATCCTAGGACGTCCCCTCATGTTCACTCACTTCACATCTGCCTTCCATACCTCTTTTACTAGTCTTTCTTCACTCATTCTTTCCATGTGTCCAAACCATCCTAATACTTTTTCATCAACCCTATCTCCCAACTCCCTTTCCACCCCCGTTCTTCTCCTCACCTCCTCATTTCTCACTCTATCCAGCCTAGTAACCCCCATCATACTTCTCAGACACCTCATCTCAAACACATTCAAACTCCTTCTCTCTTCCTCTCTTATGTTCCATGTTTCTGCCCCATACAGTGCTGTTGACACAATCACTCCTTCATATAGTCTCCTCTTAGCATCCATTCCCAAATGTCTATTCCTCATTACACTCTTCAATCCACCAAGGCATTTACTTGCTTCTCTCAATCTACATTCTACCTCCACCTTCACTCCACCTTTTCCTGCCACATTTGCAACCAAGTATCTAAAACTATCCACTTCCTCCAGCCGCTCTCCCTTTATGCTCACTTCCAGTCTACTGCCACTTTCACCCCTTGTACATCTCATCACCTTACTTTTACCCACATTTATCTTTAGCTTTCTTCTATCACACACTATCCCAAACTCTGCCACCAACTTCCTCAATCCCTCCTCCGATCCTGCCACAAGCGCAGTGTCGTCCGCAAACAACAGCTGGCTCACCTCCCACTTTTCTCCATTTTCTTTAACCATCTCCAATCCCTGACCCA
This sequence comes from Oratosquilla oratoria, assembly GCF_046742065.1. NCBI lineage: Eukaryota > Metazoa > Arthropoda > Malacostraca > Stomatopoda > Squillidae > Oratosquilla > Oratosquilla oratoria. The sequence continues at coordinate 5,542,551 of NC_134785.1, read as the reverse complement.
CTACCCTTGCATTTACCTCTCGCACTACCCCATCCATGTATAAGTTGAACAGCCAGGGCGACATAACGCATCCTTGACGAAGTCCCACCTTTACCTCAAACCACTCACTCTCTCCATTTCTAATCCTGACACAAGCTTTACTACTTTCATAAAAACTCTTGACACCTCCTAGAAGCTTTCCTCCTATCCCGTATATCTGCATAACCTCCCACAGTGCCTTTCTCTCTACCCTATCATAAGCCTTTTCCAGATCCATAAAAGCCCAAAAAACATCCTTCCCCTTTCCTATAGCTTTCTTACATATCTGTCTTACCACAAAGATCTGATCTACACAACCTCTACCTGTCCTAAATCCACACTGTTCTTTACCAATTACTCACTCTGTTCCTCTCCTAATCCTCTCAATCAAGATCCTTCCATAAGCCTTCCCAACTACACTTAACAAACTAATCCCTCTGAAACTACTACATTCACACTTGTCCCCTTTTCCCTTGTAAAGTGGAACTATACAGGCACTCCTCCAGTCCTCCGGCACTCTATCCTCTCTCCAGCAAACATTAAATAACCTCACCAGCCAGTCCACCATCACTGTACCTCCTTTTTTTAGACATTCTGCATGGCATCCATTCAGACCAGGTGCCTTACCTGCTTTCGTCATCTTAACAACTGTCTTCACTTCATCCTTCCTTATTTCTCCTCCATTTTCCTCACTCATCACGGTCATTTTCTTAGCATTTCCCATTCCAGCTATCTTTCCCTCCCTATCCTTCTTCACATTTAGCAACTCCCTAAAATATTCTTCCCATCTTCCCCTTACTGCCTTCTCTTCCATTATCGTCTCTCCTTCTGCACCTTTTACCTTTTCTTCTCTACTTGATTCGCCTCCTCTTCCTCTCTTAATTTCTTTCCAAAACATCTTTTTATTACTTTCAAATTTTTCTGTCATACTCTTACCCCATTTCACATCTGCTCTCCTCTTTGCCTCCTTTACTTTTTGCTTTACTTCTCTTCTCTTTTCTTTGTACCTCTCATATGACTCCCTCGTCCTATTTTGTAACCAAACTATGAAAGCTCGCTTCTTCTCTTCTACAACCTTCTTTGTTTCCTCATCCCACCACTCACTACCCTTCCTTCTATTTCCTCCTGTCCTTCTTGTTCCACACACCATTCTTGGACACTTTGTGACTCCCTCTTTGAACCATCCCCATTCCTCCTCCACACCTAGCTCTGCTCTATCCTTCACTCCCTCCCACTCCTCCTTCAGCTTCTTCTTGTACTCCTTCTCCTTTCCCTTTTCATTTAAAGAGTTCACTCTAAGCACCTCCCTACCTTTTGCCCCTTTCCTCTTTCTCCATCTATCCTCCACTCTCAACTTACCTTCCACCAAAAAATTATCTGATATTCCCCCACCCTCTCCCCTTAGCACATGTACATCCTTAACTCTTCCTATCATAATCCTATTTACCACTACATAATCCATTAACGCTCTATCTACCACCCTTCCATCCACCACCCTCTCCCATGTGTACTTATGCTTGACTTTCTTCCGAAACACTGTATTTGCTATCATCAACTCTCTTTCTAGACACATTTCCACCATCAACTCTCCACTACGATTCTTTCCTGGAACTCCACATTTTCCAACCACTCCATCAATTGGATCATTTCCTACCCTAGCATTAAGGTCTCCCAGTACTATTACATTGACATTTCTCCCTAAATTCTCTATGCAAAGTAGACCACTTGGAGGAGGAAACTAACGAAGCAGAGTGCTTTCGTATATTACATCTTCAGTGCAAAAAGTACATAGTTAATAGAAATACATAGATTTTATATACATGAGAAAGGAACAAGGACAGTTTACATAAGGGTAGAGGACATTTACCCCCTGGAAGGCGGTCAAGTCAGGTCGCAAGGGTCAATGCGTCCACTAATAAGGGTGGGACGACATTAGGTCACAGTCGCAGGGTTATTTGACCACTAGACCAGCAACATCTCAGCCCCTTCCCAGCAACATCCCAGCCCTTCCCAGCCAACTCCCAGCCACCTCCAGGCCACCTTCCACCTACATCCTAACCACCTCCCAGCCCCTTCCCAGCCACCTCCCAGCCCCTTCCCAATCATCTCCAAGCTCCCTTTCCAAGCCACATCCCAGCTCTTTCCAGCCACCTCCCAGCCCCTTCCCAACCACCTCCCATCCCGTTCCCAACCACCTCCCAGCCACATCCCATCCTCTTCCCAGCCACCTCCCATCTCCTTCCGAACCACATCCCAGCCCCTTCCCAACCACCTCCCAGCCCATTCTTAGCCACCTCCCAGCCCCTTCTCTGTCACCCCCTAGCCACATCCCAGCCCCTTCCCAGCCACTTTCTAACCCCTTCCTAGCCTTTCCTAGTCCCCATATAGCCTCACATCCCCCTTACTGCCACCTAGTCCCTTCCCAGCCACCTTCCAGGTCCCTTTTCCAGCTACCTCCCAGCCTCTTCCCAGACACCTCACAGCCTCTTCCTAGACACCTCTCAGCCACATTCCAACCCCTTCTCAGCCACATCCCAGTCCCTTCCCAGCCACCTCCCAGCCCATTCCCAACCACCTCACAGCCACATTCCAGCCCCTTCCCAGCCATTATCCAACCCCGTCTCAGCCCTTCCCAGTCCCCAACTAGCCACCTCACAGCACCATTCCTACCATTTAGTCCCTTCCCACCCACCTTCCAGGCCTTCCCTAAACACACTTAGCTCCTTCCCGTCCACCTCCCAGCCACTTCCCAGTAACATCCCAGCCAACTCCCTGCAACCTCCCATTCCCATCCCAACCACTTTCAAACCATATCCCACTTCTTCCCAGCCACCTCCGCAGCCCCTTCCCAGCCACCTCAAAATCCCTTCCCAACCACTTCCCAGCCCCTTCCCATCCACCTCCCAACAACAACGCATCCAACTCCCGCCCACATCCATGCCCCTTCCCAGCCTCCTGCCAGTCACATCCCACCCCTTCCCAGCTAATTCCCAGCCTCTTCCCAACCACCTCCTAACCCCTTCCCAGCCACCTCCCAGCCCCTTCTCAGCCATCCTCTAGCTTCTTCCTAACCACGTCCCAGACATCTCACAGCCCCTTCTCAGCCACATTACAGCCCCTTGCCAACCATTTCCTAGTCCCTTCCCATCCACCTACCAGCCCTTCCCACCCACCTCCACGCCCCATCCCAGCATCCTCCAAGCCACATCCCAGCCCTTTCCAAGCCACCTCCCAACCCCTTCCAACCACCTCCCAGCCCGTTCCAAACCACCTCCCAGCCACATCCCATCCTCATCCCAGCCAACTTCCATCTTCCAAACTACATCCCAGCCTCTTTCGAACCACCTCCCAGCCACATCACTGCCCCTTCCCAGCCACCTCCCAGCTCCTTCCTTGTCACTTCCCAGCCACATTCCAACCCCTTCCCAGCCACTTTCTAACCCCTTCTTAGCCTTTCCAAGTCCACATATAGCCACCTCCCAACCCCCTTATTGCCACCTAGTCATTTCCCAGCCACCTTCCAGGCCCTCCGCAGTATGGCCTAGCCCTCTTTCCAGACACCTCCTAGCCCCTTCCCAGACACCTTACAGTCCCTTCCCAGACACAACCCAGCCACATCCCAGCCCCTTCTCAGATACATCCCAGTCCTTTCCCAGCCACCTCCCAGCCCCTTCCTATCTACAACCCTTCCCAACCAGCCCATATCAAGCTACCTTACAGCCACATCTCAGCCCCTTTCCAGCCACCTCCTAGCCCCTTCCAACCACCTCCAAGTCCCTTCCCAGCCACCTCCCAACCCCTTTACAGCCACTTCACAGCCACATCACTGCCCCTTCCCAGCCACATCCAAGCCCATTCTCACCCACCTCCCGGTCACATCCCAGCCACTTCCCTGCCACTTTCCAACCCCGTCCCAGCCCTTCCCAGTCCCCAACTAGCCACCTCGCAGCCCCTTTCCTACCACTTTGTCCCTTCCCAACCGCCTTCCAGGCCTTCCCCAAATACACCTAGCCCCATCCAATCCACCCATAAGCCCCTTTCCAGCTACCTCCCATTCCCTACCCAGCCGACTCCCAGCCACCTTCGATTTCCTTCACATCCACCACGTCATATTCCACCTCTTCCCAGCCACCTCCCGAGCTACCTCACAGACACCTCCCAGGCCCTTCCCTGCTACCACCCAACCCATTCCCAGCCACCTCCGGAGCTACCTCCTAGTCACCACCCAGCCCCTTCCCAGCCACCTCCCAATCCATTCCCAGCCACCTCCCAGCCCCTTTCTATCCACCTCCGAGCCATCTCACAGCCCCTTCCCAGCCACCTCACACCCCCTTCCCAACCACTTCCCAGCCCCTTCCCAGCCACCTTCCAACAACATCGCATACAACTCCCAGCCATATCCAAGCCCGTTCCCATCCACCTCCCAATCACATCCCACCCCGCCAACTCCGAGTCCCTTCCCAGCCACCTCCCAAACTCTTCCCAGCCACCTCCCAGCCCCTTCCCAACCACCTCCTAGCCCCTTCCTAACCACCTCCTAGCCCCTTCCTAACCACCTCCCAGCTATCTCACAGCCCCTTCCCAGCCACCTCACAGCCCCTTCCCAAGAATTTCCCAGCCCCTTCCCAGCCGACTCTCAACAACATCCCAGTTTCTTCCCAGCGGCCTCCCAGTGAGATCTCACCCCTACCCAGCCACCTGCCAGCCCTTTCCCAACCATATCCCAGCTCCTTCCCAGCAACCTTCCAGCCATATCCCAACCCCTTCGCAGCCACCTACTAGCTCCATCCAAACCCCCTCCCAGCCCCCTCTCAGTCACATCCCAGCCTCGTCCCAGCCCATACCCAGCCACCTCCCAGCCCATTCCCAGTACAAAAGTAGAACTTGAAAGTGATGCGTCATTGTATGTGTGTGTGTGAGTACGTGTAATGGATGATTCCAGAACATAACAAATTGCCATTTCTGTTTACGTGATTAATTATCATTTTATTTTTGTAATGCGAAAGTTGAATGAATGGGATATAGATTATTAATATTATTAAATTTAAATTATTGTTTAACTGAGATTTGGATGTATGTAAATTTCTGTGTGCAAGGAATTGATTAGAAAAAACGGGATGAATGCAACTATCGCGACACGCCATTCCAAGCTTGAGTGACGTGTATTGGATTAGGGAGCGAGCCTGTGAGATACAAGTGGCTATATATGTGCGACATAACATTTCCCTGTGCTGTGCAATAAACACCTTGAATTATCTACGTGCGTTTACAATTACCAATTGTTGATCAAACAACACCAGCCAACTCCCAGGCACATCCCAGCCGCCTCCCAGCCACATCCCAGCCCCTTCGCAGCCATCTCCCAGCTCTTTCGCAGCCACCTCCTAGTACTTTCCCAACCATCTTCCAGCCACATCCCAGCCCCTTCCCAGCCATCTTCCATCCCTTTCACAGCCACCTACCAGCCACATCCCAGCCCTTTCCCAGCCACCTTCCAGCCCCTTCCTTGCCACCTCCCATCCACTTTCCAGCCCCTTCCCAGCCACATCCCAGCCCCTTGCCAACCAACTCCCAGCCCCTTCCTAGCCAACTCCAAGCCACATCCCAGCCCCTTTCCAACCACATCCCAGCTCTTTCCCAGCCGTCTCCCAGCTCTTCCCAGCCAACTCCCAGCCCTTTCCTATACACCTGCAGCCCCTTCCAAGACACATCCCAGCTACATCCCAGCCCCTTCCCAGCCAACTCCCAGACACATCGCATCCACCTCCCAGGAACATCCTACCCCCTTCCCAGCCACCTCCCACCCCCTTCCCAGCCGCCTCTTAGCCCGTTTACAACCACCTTCTAGCCACTTCCTAGCCCCTTCCCAGACACACCCCAACCCTTTCCTAGCCACCTTCCAGCCCCTTACCAATTACGTCCCAGCCCCTTCCTTGCCACCTCACAGACACATCCCATCCCCTTCCAAATCCTTTCCCAGACACCTTCTAGCCACATCCCAGCCACTTCCCAGCAACCTCCCAGCCCCATCCAAGCAAACTCCCTGCCCCTTTCCAGATACCTCCCAACCCCTTCCCAGCCCCCTCACGGAGAGATCAGTAATGGGAATAACGCTGAGAGACCGAAAGAGAGCAAGTTAGGTGAGAGAGCAGACTAGAGTAAAAGATATTGTGGAGGCGGTAAAAGAGAGGAAGCGGAATTGGGCAGGTAAGTTAGTCCGAACGACTGATGAGCAATGGAGAAAGTGTGTTACTGAGTGGACGCCGCGAGATGGGAAGATTGGAAGGAGACCAGACAGAAGATGGAGAGACGAGATCTAGAAGTTTGCAAGAGTGACGTGGCAGAGGCTGGCGCCGTCGTGTGAATCATTGAATGCTATGAAGGAGGCCTTTGTTCAGAAGTGGACTCATGATAGCTGATTTGATTTGATTTGATTTGATATACATATGTATATATATATATATATATATATATATATATATATATATATATATACTGTATACACACGCATACAAACACACACACACACACACACACACACATATATATATATATATATATATATATACATATGTATGTATGTATGTATATATGTATAAATATATTTGTATGTATATACAGTATATATATATATATATATATATATATATGTATATATATATATATATATATATGTATGTATATACAGTATATATATATATATATATATATGTATGTATATATATATATGTATGTATATGTATATATATATATATATATATATATATATATATATATACACTTGTATAAGATATATAAATTTTTAGGTGATCTCAATTACGAATTTTAGTCTGAAACCACTATCAGTATGAGAAGAGACCATCGAATACTCCAAATCTGGCCAATTACTGCGTTTGAAAGTAACCCAGCGGGGCATACTGTCCCATGTCAAAGACATGAAAACAAGGAAACGCCATCACGGCAAAACTAATGAGATTCAAAGCAATGTCAGAGAAAGTTTAAGCACTCATATACAAAACTTTGGTGAGACCAATAATAGAATACCCAAACGTCCCTCTCAATACTCTATCGAAAAAACTAACTACAGAAACTACAGAGCTTTGAAAACAAGTTCCTCAGGTTTGTCTGTGGTCAAAGCCCACCATTTCACGCAAACAATGGACTCAGCCGTCACAGGAATTTATTTTTGTTAGACTCTTCGACGATTGGAGTTTTCGTCATCAGAATCAAGATCTAAGGATATAAGGTCTAACCACTTCCGACCGAATTTCGAGGGAGTTGGCGCAGCGGGCCCGTGAACGTCACCTGGCTGTTCAAAGTGGGGTTGGCGGGTCCTATAGCTGTCAGTTGAAGCTGGTGCGTCGTTGGAAAATGTTGTTGTTTTCGCTCGCACCGCTCCACGCAATTAGTTATATTCTGACAAATATTATATGAAATATATATATAAATATATATAAAATATTATAGTTCCTGTCTATATATATGAATATATAATATATATGATATATAATATATAAAATATTATAGTTCCTGTCTTCCTTGGCGTTTCACAAAGAGAAAACGGACCCAGCCCAATGACGTCAGAAGCTGCGCACAATAATTTAAACGGTCTGACCTGTATATTTAGACCTTGATCAGAATAAGGTCATAAAAATGAGTACTGTACAGATGGTAGTCTCTAAAAAGTCGTGAAGAAACGTACTATCTACTTTCGTGTTCTTAAAACAGAGCAGAGAAGATATAATGTGTTTCGAAATTAAAATCTGATGCTATGGGTGGAAGCTCTATGAAGTCTTTTCGATTCATAACGAGATTGGAGAGAAAAAACAAACAATAAACAATTAAACAAATCACGTCAACAGTCAAGAAAGTAAATTAGTTAATTCTCAAACATCTCAATATATAAATCATATATCTAGTCAACTGAGTTTTAAATCCCAAATTTGTCACACAAAATTTGCATCTTTAAATAATAAGTACCTTCCCTCTGCGCATGCGCAATTTGGCCGCCGCCCAATTTGACAAAGAACGTCGAAAAAGCAAAAGCTAAAGATTGTCTACTTTGTGATTTTATTTTCTTAGCGTCAATTATAAAAATTGTTCAGTACTTTAACATATAATTATGTATCTTGTAGTATATTCAGGAAGTGATTATATAATATGCTACGGAATTACCTGTCTGTTTTGTTCGGGAAGAAAGAGAGAAAAAAAAGTGTAGGTGCAGCAATACAACACATCATGCAGGTCAATCGTCCCACAAATGTAAGTATATAATTGACATAATATATTGACTTTATTCTCCATAGTTTCATCAATATTATCCTAATATTGTCATTGATATTACGCACTATAGTATATATGTCATGGAGGATTCGATTATTGCAATATTGATTTATATATTTACTGATACATTTCAAAGGCGGCAAACAGTAGGAATGAAAAAAATAGTTTTCATTTTTTTTAGTATGGGTGTTGCCATTAGTCTTTTGCAGATTATTGGAATTTGGGGTATTTTATTTAGAAGTGCACACCTACGCGAATTAGCAGTAAAAATTAAATATTAACTTTGTAAATTACAGTACATCAACGTAATACACGTTTTTCTTGGCGGAAATCAATAACAAAAAACCTTGCTTAGCAAATACACTACCGAACGGAGCTGCGACTAGGTTCAATACGCCGTAATAATGTCGTTTGTCCAGCCCGTCAATGTCAGGTTGACGATGGCGTTGACATTGTGCGCTAGGTGTTCTCCCACTCCAAGTGACGTCACCACGCTACATATTTTTAAAACGGTGATACAGAGCTTAGTTTCATGCTTTTCTTCAAGCCATGAAGATCCTCTACATCCCTCAGTCCGATCGGGTGCCAAAACCGACCGTCAACATCCATGACGGCAATGATTAATTGTGTTAGGTTAGACGAATTTATCACACTTTAATTTCTTCGACCTCCGCATCTATCAAAACAAGGATGGCGTCTCAAGCAGTCGTCGTGGCTCCCTTCGTTAGTGAATCGCTTTTAGCAACTTTTTCTGTT
>NC_134785.1:5510994-5530994 GCF_046742065.1 Oratosquilla oratoria | reverse complement strand
TTTACGTAAATCATATTTTTAGGACAACTAGAGTTATTTGTGGTTCACCACGGCCTTGGATCACATGCTTTCCCTTGCTATGTTATTTACCTTTAGTTTAACAAAGCGTTCGTCAAGGTCCCCCACCAACTACTACTAAATAAAATCAAAGCCCATGGCATAGGAGAAAAGTGTTTGAATGGATTAGACTATGAGTTAGTGGCAGAAAACAGCGGGTCACCATTAACGGTGTAAAATTTAAATGGGTACTGTTACTAGTGGAGTTCCCCAGGGCTCGGTTTGGGGTCCCTTGTCTATTATGTATATAAACGATTTTGACAATGGGATTCATATTAATGGTAGTAAGTTTGCGGATAACACTAAAATAGGACGCCGTATTAGGTCTGAGGAAGACCTTAAAAAGTTGTATGGTCGGTGAAATGGTAAATGGACTCCAATATCTCAACGTACAGTGTGTTAAACGTAGAGTTACACAGTCAAGCACACAGGTATAACTTAGATAACACCACAGTAGAGAAAACAGAATGTGAAAAGGACTTTGAAGCGTTAGTGAGTCCTGAGTTTAAATCCAGGAAACAGTACATTAGTGTCATAAATAGAGCTAATAGGGCATTAGTATTTATTGCTAGGGAGGTGACAAACAAAATTGCAGATGTATTTATTAAAATCTGGCGATGGTTAGACCTATCCTTGACTACGCGGTATATTTTTGGTCTCCGTCATTTAGAACCGTCACTACAATCATTACAGAGGAGAATGACCAAAATCATACATGGGCTTAGAAATTTACCTTATGAAGACAGGCTTAGACACCTTGACTTACACTCTCAGGAAAGACAAAGAGTGCGGGGTGATCTAATAGAGGTATTTAAATGGGTCAAGGGTTTTGACAAGGATGGTGTAGACAAAGTCATCATTTTAAGACGGTAGGGTAGGAATCGTAATAATGGGTTTAAGTTGAACAAATTTAGAATTGAGAAGGAAATAGGCAAAAACCTTTTACCAATAGAATGATTAATGAATAAAATAGAACGCCGAAACCATTATTTCAATAGAAGATTATATATTTTTATGGATAGGAATTACAGGTGATAATGGACATGGAACTGCCTACTGTAGGCCTGATAGTCTCTTGCAGTCTCCTTTATTCTTATGTTTGTGATCGTCAGCTATTACCTAGAAGAGCTCAGTTCATATGAAGTATGGCCCATTCTCTGGGTAAATGCTGTGACCTTACACACACACACACACACACATACACACACACACACACACACACACACACACACACACACACACACACACACACACGCACGCACGAACGCACGTAGAAACACATGTATGTTCAGTTGAACTAGATATGATAATGATGTGAAAAGTCGGTCAGATATTACGCTTTTTATGTACGTTCGCTCGTTCGTTAGTATGTTCGTGTCTACTGCTCAAGTGAGGTATGGGAAGGATTAGAGAAGAGGTGAGGGACGAAGATAATTGTAATTGTTTCTTCATCTATTTACCTATATCCCCCCCCCAAAAAAAAAATAATAAGAAATCGAAAAATCCACATATCTATATACCAAAGGTTTCTTCCACTTGCAGCTAGCCCGTTGGGCCCACAAGACCGGAGCGCCCCTTAGAAACCCAACGGGCCTGTTGTATCTGCTAGTGGAAGGCCCATGGTGTACACTTTTAGGGTGTATTTTTGCCGACTCCTATGATTATGTGCAACATAGAGAACACGGTATTGCAAGACCCTGGCTTAAGACCCTTCACTTATTGTAGATATGTCGACATTTTCATTGAAATTAGGAGCGAGTCCCATTTGAAGGACTTAAAGCTAGCCATGGAAGCGACCTCTGTATCTCAATTCACCTACGAACTCGATATACACATCAATATATCTTTCATCGACGTCTTCATCCACTCTCAAGACAATAGTTTACCGGAAAAAACCGACATAGGTAGATGCCTGAATGCAGCGAGTACCCCCCAGTGTCACAAACTTAATGTCATTCGTGCATACCTTCGACGCGCATAGAGGAATTGCTCCTCTTGGGAATCTTTCCACCTTGAAGTATCACGCGTCAAAGAGATACTGACCTTAAATCCAGGAAACAGTGCATTAGCGCCAGGAATAGAGTTAACAGAGTATTAGGTTTCATTGCTAGGACTCTTACGAATAAAAGTGCTGAGGTAATTATCAAACTCCATCTGGTGTTAGACTCATCCTTGACCATGCGGTACAGTTTTTATCTCCTTCCTATAGAATGGACATCAATTCACTAGAATCAGTACAGAGGATTATGACCAAAACGATACATGGGCTCAGAAATTTACCTTACGAAGAAAGGCTTAGGCACCTTAACTTACTCTGGAAAGGCGCAGAGTGCGGGGTGATCTAATAGAGGTGTTCAAGTGGATCTATGGGTTTAACAAGGGAGATGCAGGCAAGGTCATCACATTAAGACAACAGGGCAGGACTCGGGGTAATGGATTTAAATTGGATAGATTTAAATTTAAGAAGGAAATAGACAAGAACTGGTTTACCAGTAGAGTGATAAACGAATTGAATAGACCATGTAGTGAGCGCTGAAGCTGTCGGTTGTTTTAAGAAAAGGTTAGACAACTTTATGGATTGGGATGATAGGTGGTAATGGACATGGAACTGCCTAGTGTAGACCTTATGGTCTCTTACTGTTTCCATTCTTATATTTTTTGATACTCATTATGGCTTTTCCAACCCCAACATTGATAAGAAGACGAGACTTTATGATCCGCACCATAGCACAACAGGAACAAAACAACACGCCTTTCGCATACACAGTTTATTACAAAAATCAAACGACACCAGCGTACAAAACAGACGAACGTATTTTAAAAGTATCGTTGCACGTAACGTTACATGCACCAACCCACATGACAAATTAGCCCTCACTATATACTACAAAAATACAAATCTCTAGCCCTATCATGAAAAACAGCTTGACTAAAGACAACATTCACGTTAAGCAGACTAATGTGGTATACCAGTATACATGCACCAAAGAAGGTTGCAACCTTCTTCCCAGTGCCTCGCACATTTGTGTTATCACTACCTCTTTTAGCAGGAGACTTACAATGCACACCCGTGAAGGAAGCGCACAAACATATGCCAGAAGCACACAATAAAACTCCTGCCAGGCAAGATCTAGTTAACAACACAAAAATATTCTAGCAATATAACAATCATAAGAAAGTACACATTTTAGAAAGAGTGTATATCAAAATATACCCCCATTCATTAATATACAGACTGACACAATTAGCATTTTACGGCTACACGACCAAGGTGCATGGCAATAGTGACTACCCAGGATCACGTGTCCAGCTAATACCGTGATCTAAATCTAGCTACTCCCAGCTAATACAGAGACCCCCTCCCCCATCAACAGATGACCATCTTCAACCCACCTCTCCTAGTGTCCTGACTTTCAAGTTCATTGATTTTTAAAACATGCCCTGTATGTTCACTTTTTCTGTTTGTCTTACCTGAACATGGTTACATGAATCAGCCGAAAACTTGTATTTTCTATGTGATTTTTTCCGAATAACATCACGCATCTCTGAAGCCTTGTGTTTAACCTCCCTTTGAGTTATATAATATATATATATATATATATATATATATATATATATATATATATATAATATTGTGTGCGTGTGTGTGTGTGTGTGTGTGTGTGTGTGTGTGTGTGTGTGTGTGTGTGTGTGTGTGTGTGTGTGTGTGTGTGTGTATGTGTGTGTGTGTGTGTGATTCACCATGGTCTTGGATCACGTCTTGGACTCGTAATCGACAGCTATTTTCCTCCCGGAAGAGAGCTCAGAGCTCATATATGACCGATCTATGGGTAATGCTGACCTTACACACACACACACACACACACCCAACTCCCCGCCCACGAGAGTTGGAGTAACAACTCGCAGCACAGCGATACTGAAATTATTTCAGCCCTGGGCGGGATTCGAATCCGGACCGCCGTAGTGGCAGCCGGGAACTCTAACCACTGCGCCACGAGGTGTGTGTGTGTGTGTGTGTGTGTGTGTGTGTGTGTGTGTGTGTGTGTGTGTGTGTGTGTGTGTGTGTGTGTGTGTGTGTATGAATCAGCCGAAAACTTGTATTTTCTATGTGATTTTTTTCCGAATAACATCACGCATCTCTGAAGCCTTGTGTTTAACCTCCCTGTGAGTTATATATATATATATATATATATATATATATATATATATATATATATATATATATATATATATATATATATATATTATATATATACATTGTGTGCGTGTGTGTGTGTGTGTGTGTGTGTGTGTGTGTGTGTGTGTGTGTGTGTGTGTGTGTGTGTGTGTGTGTGTGTGTGTGTGTGTATGTGTGTGTGTGTGTGATTCACCATGGTCTTGGATCACGTCTTGGACTCGTAATCGACAGCTATTTTCCTCCCGGAAGAGAGCTCAGAGCTCATATATGACCGATCTATGGGTAATGCTGACCTTACACACACACACACACCCAACTCGCCGCCCACGAAAGTTGGAGTAACAACTCGCAGCACAGCGATACTGAAATTATTTCAGCCGTGGGCGGGATTCGACTCCGGACCGCCGTAGTGGCAGCCGGGAACTCTAACCACTGCGCCACGAGGTGTGTGTGTGTGTGTGTGTGTGTGTGTGTGTGTGTGTGTGTGTGTGTGTGTGTGTGTGTGTGTGTGTGTGTGTGTGTGTGTGTGTGTAATATATATATATATATATATATATATATATGTATATATATATATATATGTATAAAAGGATTGTTCCACAAAACAGACAAGAACACAAGCACCTGACTTAAGACTTCCAAATAAAAACGGAAATATGTAGATTAGGCAAACACATTCAAATACTTACGTATTGATAAATACTCTGTACAACGGGACGTGGACCTCTTATCACATTTGCTTTGTCAGGTTTCTTTGCTCCCCCTCAGACAGTGGACTTGACAATCGCTTGAACCTTTTGTCCTTTATTGCTTCATCGACCAGGTGCAGGAGTTCCTATAGCAACAGGTAAACAGGATGGAAAATGTAGATGAAATATATTTGCGCCCGCCCGACAATGGTTATTATATCAGATGGCGTAATTGGTACACCAGGGCATTCAGGTGGGTGAGTATAATGGGTGGAGTTAGATGAACAAGTAGGTGTTTTGTTTTCTTCTCTCTCTCTCTCTCTCTCTCTCTCTCTCTCTCTCTCTCTCTCTCTCTCTCTCTCTCTCTCTCTCTCTCTCTCTCTCTCTCTCTCTCTCTCTCTCTCTCTCTCTCTCTCTCTCTCTCTCTCTTTTCTTTTTTATCCATGTTCTTCTCCTTTTCAAATAAGCTGCATTTAGCTATTGAGTCCCTTCTGCCTCTGCACTTTTGCCAAAGTAGACTACTGACTGGACGCTGCGAGATGTAGAAGACGGAGACTAAATAGGAGTTGGAAAGAAGAAACAGAGGAGCTTGAATGAGTGACGGGGCCGTAGTTGGCTCACTCGTACGATTCGCAGAGGACGTTGGGTAAAGTTATCGTTCAGTAGTGGATTGCAAATGTTTGATTGAGCAGTCAATTGATTGGTTGATTGATCCGCTGCACATCTAGTAACAACATTTAGCCTTCTAGATAAAGTGCAAACACGGACCATACTAGCTTAACACGTAGCCCAGTGGTTTTCAACCCTTTTCACTCCATTCACTTTTCTCCTAAATTCCACCCCGCCCAAAAAAGGTAAAAAAAATAATAGTAATACAAAATTGACAATCATAGATATTTTGTATTTAAATATATATATTTTTTCAAAATCCTCAAGTTATATAGAAATGCATAAATTGTAACATCCAAGTCATGGGACCCCCCACATGTAGTTTCCAAAGAACAAAGTACATAAATACCAAAAACCATTTCCCCCTTATAAAGGGGTGGCCAAGTCAAACCCATTTTTACACACAAAAACTAAGAGTAAAAAAAAGATCATGACCGCATGTTTACCACTTTAATACATGAACGAGTTTTGTTACTAAGGATAGACTACTTTAGGCAGCTGAGGGTTCAAACTCCAGCCTGATATTATGGAGGCGTTCAAATAAAGATCAGGAGAGCCCATCGTTCAGAAGTGGACTCCAAATAGCTGACTGATAGTCACGGAGGGCAACGAGGAGGAAGCCAGTCGATGAGCTAGTACTAGTAGCAACACTGGTAGAAGTAGCAGGTGTTGAAGGAGTATGAGGAGTGTTTCAAGGCGGTCCTTCATGAATCTTAGGCTACCCTCCTCGACCAGGGCGGGGGGCGGGGATCGGGATTGGAAAGATCCTTGGCGAAGAGGATCCAAGTCTGTGGTTTTCAACCTTTTCACTTCATTCCCAACATAAGGGGTTGTCAACATTCTTGTGTTTTTTGTTTTTTTCTCCCAAATCTCACCACGTCAAAAAAGGTATCAAAAAAGATAATAATGAAATGTTAATGAAGAGAAACATTTTGCTGTATTACACAGTTGACAATCATGATAATATATATCTTCTGCTAGGACAGAGTGTTTTTTTTAAATCAGACTCTTCATATTATATAGAAACGTAGAGTTTGTAACAGGAGACCATGACAACCCTAAATTCTTGCCATGGCTCCCTTGCCCCCCCCCCCATGGCCCCCAGGTTGAGAACAACTGGGCTAAGACAAGAACCTTAATATCTTGTTATTTATTAATTTGTTTATTTTTTTTTCATTATTGTTAATATTATTTATGTGTTTATTAGTTATTTATCTTATTTTATTTTTGCTATGATCTGAATCGTTGATCACGTGATCTCCATGTCAGGTGAGGGTGTAATAAAAAAAAATGAGACTGCAAGAGACCGTAAGGCCTACACTAGGCAGTACCATGCCCCTTACCACCTGTCATCCTCATCCGTAAAGTTAGCTCATCTTCTCTTAAAACAACCAATTATTTCAGCCCCCGCTACATGGTTACTAAGCCTATTCCATTTGTTAACTGTTCTAATCCAGTTCTTGCCTATTTCCTTCTACCTAATTTTGTCCAATTCGAATCACCCCGGTGGCCTTATGGTGAATAAGCTACCATATACTTTAGATATTAAATATTAAGATGGTAATAAATAAATAAGTAAATAAGTAGATGAGTAAATATAAACGAATAAATAAACAGATAAACAAATTAATAAAAAATAGATAAAAATAAGATAAGTAAATCAGCACATCAACCCCCTATATATATATATATATATATACATATGTATATATATGTATATATATATATATGTGTGTATATATATATATATATGTGTGTGTGTGTGTGTGTGTGTGTGTGTGTGTGTGTGTGTGTGTGTGTGTGTGTGTGTGTGTGTGTGTGTGTGTGTGTGTGTGTGTGTGTGTGTTTCATAATTAAAAGACAGCTCAAGAAGAGAAGCCACACACGTGCAAAGACCCTTATGAACACAGGGCGTCCTGTCCTTCATTAACAAATGCTCCTTTTGACACGTGAGGGAAGTAATCGCGAGAGAATCGATCAGGCCACCGTTTATCAAATGCTAACAGGGTAAATGGGCGTAGAGGGAGGCTTTGCTTGGTGTAGACTGTAGATCCTTTGAGAGAAGGGGATTGGGTAGGAGAAGGAGGTAGGAGGGTGAGTGCAAAGGGGGGAAAGGGGAAGTGGAAGGAGGAGGGAAAAGGGTAGAGTGGGAGTGGGGAAGGGATGGTGTGAGTGGAAGGGGGAGCTCAGGAGGAGGACGATAGAGGAAAGCAGGAGAGGGAGGGAAACGGGGTGGGAGGGGGGAACGTAGGAGGTAGGGCAATAATTCTGTCTGACGTCCAGTGAAGAGGCCCCAAAGGGCGTGGGGGGTACGAAGAGAGCGTGAATATATAAAACGCGGATACATGAAATGAACGTACACTAAAAGGGACGTGAATAACGAGAACGTAAACGAAAGGACGTAAACAACGAGAACGTAAATGACCGGAACGTAAACGATGAGAACATAAACGAAGGGACGTAAAGGAAGAGAACATAATCGACGAGAACGTCTAGTATCAATCTGTCGTAGTTTAGTGTAGATCCCGTCCCCACTGGGCACACAGCGTGTCATTCCACGCGGCTGTCGCCAGTCACCAAGGAACTGTGTGACCCCTATAGTATTGTCCCCTTTGGCTCTTCTGAGCACATTTCTTGTGTACCAGGGTGCTTGTCCCCCACCCCGACGTGCAGAATGGAGTCTTCAACTCCACCTCTGCAAACGAAATATATTTCCCCTGATGACCCTAATATCGACCCGGATATGGCTAGGCATATTTTTCTCCACTCTAACCAAACCCGATTAGCTGAACTCGGTCCCTTTATTCTGAAGAAATGTCTGTCTTTTTATACTGATGATATCAACCAGGTTAGGAAATTTAGAAACGGAGCTCTCCAAGTCACCACCAACTCTGGGAAAGCTACACGCGACCTACTTAAGGCCAAGAAGTTTCATACCTTCGATGTTGTTGCCTCCCTCCCTAGGTCACTCAACTCCTGCAGAGGAGTAATCCACTGCAGAGATTTGACGACCATGGGCGAGTCTGACATCCTCGAAGAAATGAAAAACGAAGGGATTCTAGATGTCGAATTCATAACGCGACTTGACCGGGAAAAGAACATGCGAGTGAACACGCCCCTTATCATTCTCACTTTCAACTCTACAACCCTCCCTGACCATGTCAAAGTTGGATACATCCATGTCTCAGTACGACCATATGTCCCCAACCCTTTGCGCTGTAATAAGTGTTTTAAATATGGTCACCTTGCTAAATTTTGTCGTAGCCAAACGATCGTGTGCGGTAAGTGTACAGGCGAACATCCTACAGATGCCTGCTCTGCAAATGGGTTTCAATGTGTCAACTGCCCCTCAAACAATAAGCATGTATCCACCTCCCAATATTGTCCCACCTTCAAAATAGAAAAAGAAATCTGTACTGAGAAAGCAACTTGTGGCATCTCTTTCTACGAATCACGGAAGCGTGTGATGAAAAGACAAGTTAACCCAACTAGTCCTTCCGTAGCAACTTCCTATGCTTCTGCAGTTAAGAAAACGTACAGAACCATTGAAACTCAAACTGTAAGCACGCACTCCGATAAGGACAAAGATCTCTACCCATCTACCAAACAAACCACGCACTCGCACCTTCCTTCTCCGACTATCCCAGAGCTTCCACTACGTGTGCCTACACACATGGAAGAGGATGTTCTCATGGAGATCGCCGGCTCCTGCAAATGATTATTAAGTCCGATATCCAGCCCAGACCGAGCATCGGGGCAAAACACACCTTTCCCACTAAAGCCAAGAAAGGAAGAAATTGAAGCAAATAAAAAAGAAATAAAAATTAAAATAAATAAATAGATAGATAAAATAAAATGAAAATCATCTAGTGGAATTGCCTATCTATTTTCAACTCTCCAATCAACCCCTCAGTTATGTGCCTACAGGAAATATTCCTAAATCCCAGTGTTCAATTAGAGCTGAAAACTTTACCATCTATAGGAAGGACAGGTTCGCGCCTGGAGGAGGGGTCGCAGTTGTTGTCAGCGACTGCCTTCCCCAAGCGGACCTGCCACTATCCACAATATTGGAGGCAGTCGCTGTCAAAACAAAAATACAGAACAAACTTACGTCCATCTGCCCCATATACTTACCTCTCGACCAATCATTCCCGCTACAGGAGGTAAATAACCTGACAAGACATAGAATGGACTACGCATGACGACACCATGCTCAACGATCATTTCCCAGTCATCCTAAAAGTAGGGGGTGGCCACGTTACGGCTATCCCAGCCTATAGAGACAACCCACCCTCTCCTTGTCCCAAATTCATCATGACGAAAGCCAACTGGGAAATGTATCAGCGTACTACCAACGTCAACACCACAGGAGACAATATGGATGACAAAGTAGTAAATTTAACATTATCCATTTTGAATTCAGCGCATAAGCACATACCAAAGACCTCGGCATTTCAAAAGCATAGAGTTCCTTGGTGGACATCAGACTGCAGAAAAGCACTTTGCAAGGAGAAAAGGGCTTATCGAACTTTTAAAATCAACCCAATTTTACTCAACTGGATTACTTTTTAAAAGGCGCAAGCAGAGGCCCGTAAAAACATAAACAGTCCAAGCGAAAGTATTGGCGTGATTTCATTTCGACATTCAACATGCACATCCCTCTAACGCAGATTTGGTCAGCCGTCCGAAGAATTGACGGCAAACGTACACCATAAAGCCTGACGATAGGAACCACATTTATAGATGCGCCCACCGACATTACAAACATAATAGCAGATACATTTACACAAACAAGCAATACAGAAAACTATTCGCCAACATTCATACAGCATAAACAAAGACTGGAAGCAGAGCCACTTGTCTTCTGTACACATACACACCACGAATACAATATTCCCCTCCAACTACACGAGCTTAAACAGGCTTTAAGCTCGTGTAGCTTGTTTCTTAGATTTAGAAAGAGCCCACGACATGGCATGGCGACGTGGTATCCTCGAAAATTCTATGCACTTGGCCTTAGAGGGAATCTCCCTATTTTTATTCAAAACTTTACTAGAGCGAACATTCTCTGTCAAAATAAAAAATTGCTTTTCAAGAGTACACATACCAGAAAATGGCGTACCACAGGGAAGTGTGTTGAGCCCCACATTACTTATGTTACTTATTAACGATATTCTACCTGCTCCACCTCGGAATCGTAAATACTCATTATACGCTGACGACGTTGGAATCTGACATTCCTCATCGAACGCTAGTTTTTCCGGCTCTCGTGTACAACTTGCCCTGGACTCGCTCCAGGAATGGTCTGACGAATGGGGATTTAAGTTTTCGGAAGTAAAGTCAACAGTGGTTGTATTTTCACGCAGAGCCCAGGCAGGAATCGATCTGCAATTACATGGAAATCCCATTCCAGGACAAAATTAAACCTTTTTCCTTGGCCTGAAACTGGACTCCAGGCTAAACTGGAAGGCCCCTATAAAGTACCTAGTTGATGTGTGCAACAAAAGACTTAATTTGCTACGCAAACTAACGGGCACGAATTGGGGAACAGATAGGAAATCTTTGGTAATGATTTGAGTCCCTAATTAGATACAAATTAGACTATGGGTGTCAGATTTATGGTTCGGCCACAACAACCACGTTACAGCCCCTGAACATCATCCAAAATAAAGGCCTGCGACTTGCACTTGGAGCATTACGCTGCACAAGAATCGAGAGGCTGGAAGTTGAAGCCAATGTTTCCCCCCTCCATCACAGGCGCGAACTTCTCACACTCCGCTACGGGGCCAAAGTGCTCCGTATCCTACGACATCCCTGCAAGCGGGCAGCGTCCCAATACGAGCACTTTCCAACTCTAGCCTTAATCCCTTTTCCATCAGGCTCCGATCCTTGTGCGAGCAATATTCAGTGTCACTGTGGTCTATTGAAAAATTGATGACGTTCCAAATACCACAGTGGGAAAAGATCACCCTGAACGTCAATATTAACGAAGACCTCCACAAGAAATCGTGCTCGGTGGAAAAACTCCGACAGAAGCTTACAAGTTATCAACGGGTACACTGGCCACAGGGCACTGTATACGGATGGTTCCAAGTGTGTTCGTAAGACAGGGACAGGGTTATAGAGCTCCACAACCCATACGATGTTCAGATTGCCGGACCGTACGAGCATTTATATTGCCGAACTCTTCGGAATATCCAAAGCAATAGAAAAGGCTCAATCTGACACACATAGTAACTTTGTTATTTTCTCAGAATTTTTTAGTGCATTACAGTCAATTAAGTCAGGTAACCAAATGGAGAATTCTCTCCTGGGCAAAATCATTAGCGCACTTTAGACGACCAACAAATCCATTACTCTCTCTTGGGTTCCCAGCCACATTGGGATCTCCGGGAACGAGAAAGCTGGCACGCTGGCCAAATCTGCGTTATAAAATTACACTATTATAGATATACCCATAGACATAGGCACTTTCAGTTCAATCTTAAGAAAACATTTACACACCCACTGGCAACATCAGTGGGACAATCTCCACATCACACATAAACAAAAGGAGCACATAACAGACTGGTCAACATCATACAGAAGCAATAGACGGGAGGAAATCGCCATAGCAAGGCTGAGGATGAATTCCACCTACATCACCCACCTAGATCCTTATATCACTGGCGTATTTCCTCCCCAGTGCAACACCTGCAACACTACACTATCTATAAGACACATACTCATACACTGCACGAAATATAACACACAGCGCCAGGCGCTTATACATCATTGCAGACTCAACAACATTCAGTTAAACGTGATAAATCTTTTGGGCAATGACTGTTTCTTTATTGAAAAGTAGTGTTTTATTTGCGCACAAAAGGACTGTTGTGGAAATTGTAATGGTAAATTAAACCGGATCGCAGGTCCACACCAGGCTAAATGACCCCCTTATGGGTCGATAGCCTTAAGATAAAAGAAAAAAAATCAGCATAGAATGTCGTAGAGCATCAATGCCACGGCCACGAGCGATCACTTTGGAATAGACATGTCGCTCACCGTAGCCCCACCACCCCCAATAGCCCATAGAGCAGGAAGGTGGAACCCGCGCAAAGCCAATTGGCCGCTGTTCAGGGAGAATGGCTCACTGGGTCACCACCGATGCTCTGGCCATGGATGAGTTGGACGATGCGGAGGCCTCCCTGATCTCTGCCATTCATGTAGCAGCAGCAGAGGAGGCAATCCCCAAGACAGCTCCAACAGGAGGAGACATCGTGATGGTCAAGGATGCCAACCACAGGGTCAACCTCTTACCTAAGATCCTGCACCGACACCACAACCCTGCCAACCTGGCATGCTTGTGGTGTGCCGTCAAATAGACCAGAGAGACTCTCGACGTGTGCGTAGCGAAAAATGGCTGGAATGGTGTCAAAGCTTTGGTTCACCACACTAAAGGAACTGTGGAGCAAATTCCACATAGCTACTAGCCGCGCTCAGTTGAGAGAAGGATTTGTAGATGAAAATTATATCAATCTCTCACATCATCCAGTACGATGTTCTAAAGTAGGTATTGTATTAAACGACA
Source organism: Oratosquilla oratoria (assembly GCF_046742065.1). Classification (NCBI taxonomy): domain Eukaryota; kingdom Metazoa; phylum Arthropoda; class Malacostraca; order Stomatopoda; family Squillidae; genus Oratosquilla; species Oratosquilla oratoria. The sequence continues at coordinate 5,517,832 of NC_134785.1, read as the reverse complement.
GTCAGTTCACGTCTGCTCTAAACTTAGTTTTGATTGTAATGTACAACTGCTTTACAAACGCATACGATGGACAATTGAATTAAGAAACAGAAGCTATATTAGACTAGATGTCTGCGAACAGAAAGAGGAAACTAAAGAAAAAATCTGGGGATGGATAAAGAGACTAATGGGCATCAGTAATTACATATTACCTATTTGATGAGGAGAGTAAAACTAATATTCGAGATACGACATTAAGGACAGCTGCACAGCAAGATAACACCAGTGAAGGGGCAAATGTAGAATGGGAGTAAGCATCACAATTTATCCCGGTAGATGGCTCCACTGTACCATCAGTCGTAGTAAACACACAATGGCGTCCTATGAAAATTGGACAGTTCAGCGTTTAAAAGCTGAATTGGCAACAAGAGGAGCACTTGTCTCAGGGAGGAAAAAGAATTTGATAGAAAGGTAAGATATCGTACTTACCTTCAACACGATTTCAAGTAACAATAGTTCTTTGTTATTGTGTAAATATCCATTTTATTGGTCGGAGTGTTCACCACGTCTAACGAATCAAACAAATATTGTACTCTAATACCACGGTCTGCCATAATACTGTCCCCAGATTCAAACATATGTCCTTGTATTAAATAAGATCTTTCGATTATCTGTCTGTCAGATGCGCTGCCACCGTAGCTATCACTCACATAAGAAATTAGTCCACCTGGAGTGCAGCCGATCATTCTCTTCAATGTGTTGCGATTTTTATAAGTCGAAAAAGTTGCACTTTATGCATTAACATTACTGGGTTTTTGAATCGGCACCTCTGTTGCATCCAAAATTACTCATGTTGATGGAAATTGTTTTTTGAAGTTCACTGGCATTAAGTCCTGCACTGTGTTTCTTTCTGGCCAAAAATTGATTTCTTGGAGTTGGAAGAACATAAAATTAATCCATACATTCACAACTTTTGACGCATAAGTTTGACTGATTCTGAACAAAATAGATAATTCAATATCTTCTTTGGCCTGTCTCAACTTGATTATAGTTAAAAACAACTGATCTTCCGCTAATAATAAACCATAGTCCATTCCATCAAGATTATTAACAGCTGGACCAAGCACAGAAAATATTAAGGAAAAATGTGCAAAGTCGTAAAATCCTGTATAATACTGAATGGCCTTATTGTCGTTTTTAAACTGGAAGATAGAGAATCTAGCATTCATAGAATTTAGTATCTCACACTGGATACCGTGGTCCTGGACCGATTTCTCTCCGTCAGCGTCACTTTGTAGAATCTCATTTTCCCTTTCAGCTGACACTACCTCTTCGTTGCCAACATCTTGAATATCTGGTTCATTTTGAAATAAACGTCTCCTCTTAGCTACCCTTTCTGCTCTTTCTGCATTTAGTGTTGAGGTGAACGTGGATGGTGTTGTATTAAAATAAAAAATAGATGGAACCGCACCAGGTTTCAGCCTCTTACGAGAACCTGAAATTAAAGCAAAGAAAAATTTAGTTCTTTGTTTATCTTAGGAAGCAATAGAGTAAGGTTAGGGTAAGTGGTAAGGTCAGGGTTTGAGTTTGGGAGTCATAAAAGAACTTTGAAAAAAAAAGTAGCTCTATTAATTTTTTACGTAAGTGACATCACAATGAAAGTGTGTTAAAAAACCTACGTAACTGTAGACATATCCTAATTTAAATAGTAAACCTTTAAAATCATAATTACCTTCCTGAGAATATATACAATGACAGGTACATGGGTTAAAAAATAATGGCTGCTCCCCATAACAAAATTCTTACTACTACACACACTTGACATGATGACACAGCATGGGGAACGGGTTATCTTGCTGAATTGTTAAAAAAGAATAGTGCCTGTTATTTTTCTTTATATATAAATGACAACAAAGTTGAATATCACTTACCTAAAAGACCAGCAGGCATGTAGTCATCTGCTGTAAAATGTTTTTCACAGACAACACTGTATTTCCTTGGAATCCATGGCTTATTTGTACCTGGTTCAAGGCGTTTTATCGCTATTCTCCACTTCATATTCATCTTCTCATCTGACGGAAACTTGTGTCCACCCTTATGTGCTGAACACAGTGGAACAGAGCAATGCTGAGGCATTTTAAAGTTAGTTTTATCACGTTTGGAAACAAGACTGTAAAACAGGAAGTGAACTTCACGACTCATCACACAGTGCTGCCATCTGGTGAGGTAATGCGTGCTTACTCCCATTGAAAGATGCCGAGAGGCAACTAGAAGATAGTCAACACTTACTAAAACCACATGATCGAGTAGCTTTCACACTACTGCTGCTACAATAATAACGACTACTACTAATAATGATGATATTAATATTGATAATAATTACTACTAATGCTACGCACCCACTCCCGTCCACCACTCGTTTATTTCCATCTCATCTTGGCTTCTAATGCTAATGATTACTACTACTACTGCTGCTGCTACTTTTTTACAGCGAAGTGGCGTCGAGTCAAAAAGAGGAAATCCAATAATTGCAAGGTAGCAGACGTGTACGCAATGCCGGCATACAACATGATAGAATTTAGATTTTACGATAAATATAATGTGGAAAATGTTGAACAACGAGGGCTGTTCGCATTCTGTACGTTGACCCCAGCACACTGAATCTGACGGTGGTATTCTTAAAAAATAATTCTTTCCTTATATGAATCTTATATAAATCCTTAAAAGGGAAAGATTTACACAAGGAAATATTATTTAAGGATACCACCGTAAGATTCTTACGGTGGTATTCTTAAAATTCTTTCCTTATATAAATATTTCCCTGCCAAAGATTTATATAAGATTTATATAAGGAAAGAATTTTTTGTTTAAGAATACCACCGTAAGAGGTGAGTACACACCAATAATGCAATGCATGAGGTGTTACTACTATAACAAACACTAAACATATCACTGCAAGGAACAGGAGCTTTGCTGTTGCGAGTGCGAATCGGAAGCACCCACATTCCATGAATGCAGAAGTACAGCAAAATAACGATAATAATAATAAAATAATATAGATAGATCAAATGAAATAAAAATTAATAAAATGCTCTAACTACGGAGAGCAGTACTCAGCGTTTTGCACAAGCTGCGAAATCAAGAAGAGAGCAATAGAATTTGCAAAAAAAAAAAAAAAAAATCATACAAACAGAAGTAACACAAAACACACAAAAATATGAGTAGAGCAAAACATACATTAAGGTATTGAAACATGGTGTGGAAAGCTGAGAACAGAAGAAGGATAAAGAAGAAATGGAAATTACAAGATGCAGTCAATGCCATGAAAGACTAATAGCGTTCTTTCAGAAGCCAAGAAGACCCCCGTGATGTGGCGGAGGCTATGGGGGCCTGAAATTCCCCGTCCGTGGAGATGGAGCAAATATAATGTTCATGGCGTATCTCCACGTGCACTGGATGTATGACTGAATTACATATGCTTATGTATGAATTCTCTCCATCATCACCATCATCACCATCATCATGTGCATCCATTAACTAATCACATTTCGCAATAAAACATTCTCATTGTTCTACTAACATTAATTACCAAAATAACACGTGCGAAAAAAATCGCACGTGATACCACAACAACAAAAAAACAATGAGTACGACAAAAATATATATCACCCCCGTCCCCTAACAATGAACCGCAACAACTTACCACTAGACGTCAAACCTAGAATGAAAAAAGTCGTACACATTGGGGGGAAAATGGATACGACTTATAGAGATCAAGACATTCCCCCCCTCACCGATGAATCACAATAACCTGCTCCCATAGACGTCAAACCTAACAAGGAACAGAAAAAGTTGTATACATAAAAAATACCAACAATAACCAACTAGAATTAAGTGACCAAAAACAACTCAAGAAGGAAGAAAGAAGGACTGAAGCCAAAATTACGAAAACCTCAGACGCCACGACAAGGTTAAGAAATCAACACCTCAAAAATAAAATAACAAGACAAACAAGCATGTGGGTCTGCCCCACACTTATATCAACTTCAACTTCCTTCCATTTAAAACTTTGTCTATACTATCCCCCCACCCCCCTCGACCTTACCTATCATGCCCATGCCTGCCTGCAAGATACTCGGTTGGACGATTACCACCAATGGTGGGGCGGCCCATGTGCATAACAGGAAGGCGCTTCCATCACTCGGTCTACAAAGGCTGCAGAGATTGAAAAAGTTCCCTGTTAAACACAAGAAACCCTGTATCTCGCACTTATACGGAGCACACTGACGTACCCTGTAATAGCATTACACACATTATCGAAGACATCCATGCAGACACTGCAAGCAGTTCAAAACAAAGCACTCAAACTCATTTCACACACTACCCTGACGTAAAAACAGCTCAAGCACTACAGGAGGAAGTTGGCATCCCCCCCCCCTTTAAAGGTCAACTGAGAAGGTTTTGGATTTTTTTCATGTATGAAAATATAACTTAGGAGAAGTTAGAACACTAGAATGCACGTTTCTAGCATTTTACGGTCTTGAATTTCAGAGCTGGGCGCGTTCCTAGGTGCGTTCCTCGCTTTAGTTTGACCTCAGTTAGCGCTCTCAAACTATTAAAGCAATATACTGTAGGTGCCGGTATAGTATGTGGCCTACGATTTTTTTCTTTGGTATAGTATGTGGCCTACGATTTTTTTCTTAGGTGTAGTATGTGGCCTACCGGCATTTCATTTCGGTATGAACCTGTCTCTTAAACTTTAATAGTTTGGGAGCGCTAACCGCGGTCAAACTAAAGAGGAACACACCTAGGAGCGCGCCCAGCTCTGTTGATTTTATCTAAATAATATGATCTTAAAAGTGTCTTATAGCAGACGAACTTTTCAATGTCGTAGTTACATTTTCCACCGCTAGGGCAACTGATGACGTAAGGGTTGTTTAATTTCTTGGACATGGCCAACGAGCAATACGAAAATGACTTCATATCGAATGGAGAAGATTTATCGGATTTGGATCCCAAGCTTCATATTTGCATGCAAAAGTTTCAATGATTCATGAATTACAAATTGTTTTTCTGTGATAAGGTACAATAAAGCAGGCCTATGTAGCAAAGAGAATAGAGAAATCATTTGACTGAAGGGGGAGAGGAAGGCTAGCAAAAGATACTCACAGACTTGTCTATAAAAGTGTCTGCCATAGGTAATGGTTGCTGTGGGAGAAGAGAAGTCATCAATTAATAAGCCTGACACTGTCACCATAGTCACTTTCACATTTCATTTCAATTTCGCTGATAGTGGTACTTGCAGAAGGCGAATATTCGTCATATGCACTTTGTAACAGCTGAAAAAAATCATTAGGTCTATACCAGTACGAATTCCTCTCTCCTGGTCCAGGATAATTAGGCTTAGCTCCTGCTGGGGTGGTGTATGTTGGGGGGGAAGGAGGGATTCCACTTGTTTGACTTTCAAAAAACATACTTTAATTTGGTTGACTCCAATTGACAAGATGTGGTCATAGGCCTATTATAGAAGCCCCTATCCTCATGGCCATGCCTGTCACCCTGGTGGAGTGGGGTGATTATATTCATAGGCCTACAGGCCTAGCTAGCCTGTGTCGTAACTGTGCCCCTAATCTGCTTAGGCCTAGCCCAAAATTCGTTAGTCAAGCCTAACCATGCTTGTTAACGATTGTCAGTGACAGCGTAGATAACACAGGCCTACTTATACACGTTATACAGACTGATACACCTACCTCCAGGCGGTTTTTTTTTTTTTTTTTTTTATTCTAGCAGTGCTCCTTCAACGACATTTGCTTGCCGAACCTGGGGTCTTGTTGATGACAAAAATTGTCGTTGTTACATCTTCTTTTAGAATGAGATTCATGCTAATTCCTAATGACTCGGCAAGGCCAGGGTTCCGAGTGTACTGGGTTTTTTTTTCCGAAATGTTTCGAACAGAGTTTCGCTTTCAATCCAGGCTTCCATGACTCGTACCGTCTGCACCGAATGATCCAGTCCTTTTCGCGAACAGGATCTTTCGGAAAAGCATGAAAATTAAGTCCATCCGCAGCAGAATGTGTCGTTGAATCACTGTTGCAATTTGCGGCGACACAACCATTTTCGAACAAAATACTTGATAAAACCTTGCTAACACATGAAATATGACAGATCACTGATCAAGTTGTTAATGCGGCGCGGCATTTTATAGTGCACGCATATGGATGTATCAGAATTTAAACAGCGAGGTTGACGTCACAGCCTTACGAGAACAACCGAAGATTGGCGAAGGAAAGTTCGTCTGCTACCGATATTTTGATAGGCGTTTTTTTTTTTTTTTTATCACATTGCATAATAATTAGGATTTATTTTTGCATTATTTTATCGAAAAGTGACTAAGCCGATATTCACCACCTCTTTGAAAACCTTCTCAGTTGACCTTTAAACACGTATCTACACGGGAGACTCACCCGCATATGGGACAGGCTCATACAGATCAACAATGAAACTATACGTTCTCTAACAGACGACCCACTCCCACTATATGATGAACACATTAGATTACCGCTGAGCTTCGAAAGAACACGAGGCGATAATCTACCTACACCCCAATACACAGTATACACTTAGTAATGGAATCTTAACTCGTCGTCGTTATATCCCCCTCCCTCCATGACTGTCAAAAAGCAAGTATAGGCACAAGCCATCAAGAAAAAATCCCAAAATGTAGAGATAGGCAATTATATACCTTATATATATATATATATATATATATATATATATATATATATATATATATATATATAAACAAAATGTAGATTTAGTTATTCGTCAATCGCCAGCTTGCCGGAACCGGAATCCAGGC
>NC_134785.1:5490994-5505994 GCF_046742065.1 Oratosquilla oratoria | reverse complement strand
AAACGTAGTCCGGACATTTTCGTCCATTTAGGACATCAAAGGAATAGACGAAAACGTTCGGACTACGTTTCTTATTTACCAGTGTTTTTTCTGCAAATTATATTCACGTGTCATTTGTGAAATACTGCAAAAAAAAAAAAATATATATATATATATATTTATATCTCAATTTCTGTAATATGCGAAACGTCGTACAAATAAAGGCTCTGTCCTCACATGGTGTTTAACTCGTCAGAATGGGGAGTGGGAGAAGACTGTAAAATGGGGGAAGATTGGAGTGCTGGGGGGGGGGGAATGGGGAGTGGGGGAAGAAGAATCCGTTCTCCCCATATAAAATTGATGTGTGTATTTCCTTCTAGTTGGCTCTCGGGAAATTTCTCCTCAGTGAGAGGGGTAGTAGCCCTTGACAATGTTTCTCAACCAGTTAATCCTACAATGGCTCTCTCTCTCTCCATTCTCTCTCCATTCTTCTCCCACTCCCAATTCTTCCCCCATCTCCCATTCATCCCGCACTCCCCATTCTTCCCCCATTCCCCATTCTTACCCTAATCCCCATTCTCCCCATTGCCCACTTCCATTCCCCCATTTTCCCCACTCCCCAATCCCCACTCCCCATTATCGTCCCCATTACCATTCTCCCCATTCTCTCCCTCTCTCCATTTTCCCCGCTTTCCCACTCACCATTCTCCCCTCACCCCATTCCCCATTCCCCTGCTCCCCACCAACACTTCCCATTCTCGCCCCCATTCCCCCATTCTCCTTCCACTTACCATTTCCCCCTCCTCCACTCCCCCTTCTCCCCATTTTCCACTCCCTATTCCATATATCCCTCATTAGGACCTACCCCACTCCCCATACTCGTTCCCCATTCTCCCCCACTTCCCATTCTCCTCTCACTCCCCATTCTCCACATTTTCCCACTCTTATTCCCCTACTCCCCATCCTCCACTGTCCATTCTTCCCCCACTCCCCATTTGCTCCATTAGAACCCACCCCTACTCCCCTTTCTTGCCCCTATTCTCCATTTCCCCCATTGGGACCCACCTTCTACTCTCCATTCTCGCCCCCATTCACCATTCTCCTTCCATTTCCCCCATTGGGATCCACCCTCCACTCCCCATTCTCCTCCCACTCCCCATTCTCCTCCCACTCCCCATTCTCCTCCCACTCCCCATTCTCACCCCACTCCCTATTCTCCCCCACTCCCCATTCTCACCAACTCCCCATTCTCCCCCACTCCCCATTCTCCCCCACTCCCCATTCTCCTCCCATTCCCCATTCTCTTCCCACTTCCCATTCCCCCATTGGGACCCCTCCTCCACTCCCCCATTTCCCCCCATTCCCCATTCCTCCCATTGGGACCCACCCTCCACTCCCCATTTTCCCCCATTCCCCATTCCCCCCATTGGGACCCACCCCTCGCTCACCATTCTCGCCCCCACTTCCCATTCCTTCATTTCCCCATTGGGATTCACCCTCCACTCACCATTCCCCCATTGGGACCCACCCTCCACTCCCCATTCTCGCCTCCATTCCCCATTCCCCTCCCACTTCCCATTCCCCCATTTCCCCATTGGGATTCACCCTCCACTCCCCATTCTCCCCACTCCCTATTCTCCCCTTACTCCCCATTCCCCCATTGGGACCCATCCTTCACCTATTCTCGCCCTCATTCCCCATTCTCGTCCCCACTTCCCATTCCCCCATTTCCCCGTTTCCCCATTGGGATTCACCCCCCCCACTTCCCATTCTCCCCCACTCCCCATTCCCCCACTGGGACTCACCTTCCATTCCCCATTCTCCCCCACTCCCCATTCTCCCTCCACTCCCCATTCCCCCATTGGGACCCACACTCCACTCCCCATTCTTCCCCACTCATTCCCCCATTGGGACCCACCCTCCACTCCCCATTCTCGCCCCCATTCCCCATTCTCCTCCCACTTCCCATTCTCCCATTTCCCCCATTGGGATTTACCATCCACTCCCCATCCTCCCCCCACTCCCAATTCCACCATTAGGACCCACCCTTCACTACCCATTCTCGCCCCCCATTTCCCTCCCACTTCCCATTCTCCCATTTCCCCCTTTGGGATTCACCATCCACTCCCCATTCTCCCTCCACTCCCAATTCCGCCATGAGGACCCACCCTCCACTCCTCATTCTCGCCCCCATTCCCCATTCTCCTCCCACTTCCCATTCCCCCTTTTCCCCATTGGAACTCACCCTCCACTCCCCAGTCTCCCCCATTCCCCATTCTCCCCCTACTCCCTATTCTCTCCACACTCCCCATTCCCCCATTAGGCCCCACCCTTCACTCCTCATTCTCGCCCTCATTCCCCATTCTCGCCCCCCACTTCCCATTCCCCCATTTCCCCATTGGGACCCACCCTCCACTCCCCATTCTCCCCCCCCACACCATTCTCTCCCCACTCTCCATTCCCCCATTGGGACCCACCCTCCACTCCCCATTCTCCTCCCACTTCCCATTCCCCCATTTCCCCCATTGGGATTCACCCTCCACTCCCCCTTCTCCCCCCACACCCCCTTCTCCCCCCACTCCCCCTTCTCCCCCCCACTCCCCATTCTCCCCCCCACTCCCCATTCAATCATTGGGACCCACCCTCCACTCTCCTTTCTCGCCCTCATTCCCCATTCTCGCCCCTACTTCCCATTCTCCCCCACTCCCCTGTTGAGGTCCTCTTAAGGCCACAACCCTAGTGACACTCTTGTTCTTCCTTCTATGGCCCAACGATTCTATTCGGATGAGGGTCCGGCGAGATGGAGACCCTGCATCTGAATGAAATCCTCATACACCAACCAGAACAAAATGGTACGCAATGGCATCAGATCGAAAGGGCGCGGTCGCTTGCTTTCCTACCCTCTCCACCTCCCTCCCTCCTTCCCTCAACCTCCCTTCTCTATCTTCCTCACTCTTCCTCCCTTTTCCTCCCTCTTCTTCCCTCCCTCTTCCCTCTTCCTCCTTCCTCCTCCCTCTTCCCCCTTCTCCTTCCCTCTGCCTCCCTCTTCCCCCTCTTCCCCCCTCTCTCTTCCCTCTACCTCTCTCCTCTCTTTTCCTCCCCGTCCCATCCCTCCCTCCTCCCTCTTCCTCCGTCTCCTCCTACCTCCAACTCATATGGTGCCCTGTATGCGGTCCGCCCTCTAGTCACCATCAAACGGGATCTTATCGACTTCCTTTGCCCTGGCATCGTTACATCAATAACTGGCAAACAAACTCCATAACTGCCCTACACCTCCTCCTTCTCCTCCTATCCTCCTACCTTCTCCTCCTCCTTCACACCAAAGTTCCAGCCTTGCCTGAATTAACGACACCTTGGCAAGGCCATGGTTCAGGGCAAAACAAATGTATACCTAGTAGGTCTCTTAATCCAACACTCGCCAACCGCCACTTGTGCGGACGTTTGGGCCTAGGACATAAACCCACCTTTTAATTAGTGGTGTTTTATGCCCTGAGCCAATCCCTGAAGTGGGTGTATGCCCTGGGTCCAAACGTCTGCACAAGTGGCGGTTGGCGAGTGTTGGATTAAGAAACCTAGGTGTATAAAGTTATACTCCATTAACCCAGTAGCGTCCTTTACATATCTTTATTCTAGCTAATATCAGATGGAGTTATTCCATTCCTTGGGTGAGTAAAATCGTCTAGCGTAAACCAAAACTTGGAACATAGGGATGGAGTAGAGTGTAAGAGACCATGAGGCCTACAATAGGCAGTTCCATGATCATTAACACCTAACATCCCCATCCCTAAAATTATATAACCACCTCTTAAAACAACCACTTGTTTCAGCGCTCGCTCCATTGATACTATTTCTATTCCATTCGTTAACCCCTCTGTTGGTAAGCCAACTCTTACCTGTGTACTTCATCTAAATTGTCCAATTTAAATCCGTTACAACGAGTTCTGCCCTGCTGTCTTGATATAATGACCTCGCCTGCATCACCCTGGTTAAAGCCCTTGACAAATCTCTAGTGTAGTTTTTAAGCCTGTTTTCTCATATTTATGTAATACTTCATTGGTCTCCTGTGGATAATATGCATTCAAGTCGGCGGTTAATAAGATCTCGGAAAAAATATTTGATTGAATTAGTAATTATTTCGCCATATTTAGGGTGGTACGCTGGACGCCAGGACTTACTGTTTTTTATGTTATTGTGTTACGATTTATTTATTTATTTATTTATTTATTTTTGTAATAGTTGTTGCCGGGTAGCCAATCAGTATTGTTTAGTTTGCGTTGTAATTCTATTGTTGTCACCTCGATAGAATCAATGACGAGTATTTATTTATAGTGGTTCTGCAAGCTGGACAGAGTAACTGTCAATTTTCAAAACCCGTCAACCCCCACACCTCCATCAGGAGGTGCAGTCCTGAGGGGCTGACACTCGGTCTCCGAATTGGGCCCAAGATCTCTCAGTCAACTCCAAGTGCATTTCTTACACCTTTCCATACATGGAGAACTGACAACCGGCGACTGCTCCCTCGTCCTCCTACTTTCAGCCGGTGACACAGAAATGGTCCCACACTCATACAACACAAAGGCCCGACGGTTCTCCCCAGGGAGATCTATGGGAGGGCTCGAGGATCATTGCCGGCCTTTGTGAGGCTGCGGGTTTCATTTTCGAGTCCACCTACGCCTGAGTAGAATCATCGGAGTACAAAACATAAATAAAGTAAATAAATGAATAGGTAAATAAATAAATAGATAAACGAATTAATACGAGTAAACTACAACCACCACTGCTACTACTGCTGCTGCTAATACTACTACTACGAACGATAATGATAAAAAAATCACAATAATGATAATAGTAATAGAAATATCAATTAAGATATTAATTAAAAACTCGCCATCCTACTTCCACGAAATGGGAAGTGAGAAATCCTAGGTAGAGCAAGCCGTGTCAGTTGCGGCAAGCCTTTTTTTTTTGTTTTTTTTTTTTTTTTTCTTTCTCCCTCTTTAGGGTCGTCTCCCCGTCTGGTCAGGACCGTCGGGAACCATCGCAAGAAGCACGCATCGGATCCCGGGAATCGAACTCACAGCCATGCACGTGAGTTCGACACGGTATCTACTGGGCTACCGCGCGGCCCAACAATATTGTAATGATAATAATCATAATAATGATAAGTATTCTAGTATCAATGATAATGATAATAGTAATATGGTATCAAATTAAATAAAATAAAAAATCGGATAAAAAAAAAATCTACTGCCATATTAATATTAGTAATAGTAATGGGGTAGTGCGGGAGATAAAGTCGAGGGTAATGGGCAGGAGACTAGAAATAGTTAAAAAAAAAATGGAGAGAAGTAGGCGAGTCAGTTGTTGTTTGGCGACGACACTGCGCTTGTGGCATGGTCACAGGAAGGGTTAAAGGGAGTTAGTGACGGAGTTTGGGAAGGTATGCGATAAGAGAAAATTGAAGGTAAGTAGAAGTAAAAACAAGGTGATGAGATGCACAAGGGGAGAGGATGACAGTGAGTTGGAAGTAAGTCTTAAAGGAGAGAGGATGGAGGAAGTGCATTGATTTAGGTATTTGAGGTCCAATGTGGCAGGAGAGGGAGGAGTGGAGGTGGAGGTAAATTGTAGATTGAGAGCAGCAAATATATGCCTTAGGGGATGAAAAAGTGTCACGAGAAATAGGCATCTGGGAATGAATGAAAAAAAAAAGAGATTGTATGAAGGGGTGAATGTGCCAAGGGCTTTGTATGGGGCAGAGACTTGGAATTTAAGAGAGGTAGTTAGGAATGTGTTTGAGATGAAATGTCTGAGAAGTGTGGTAGGGGTTACTAGGTTGAATAGAGTGAGGAATGAGGAGGTGAGGAGGAGAATGAGAGTAGAAAAGGAGATTGCAGAAAAATTATTGGGGTGGTTTGGACACAAGGAAAGAATGAGTGAAGATAAATTAGTAAAAGAGGTGTGGAAGGCAGAGGTGAAAGGAGTGAATTCGAGGGGACGGTCGTGGATGAGATGGATGAATGGGGTGAAGGGGGCGTTGAGCAAGATGGGAATGTCTGTTGAGCAAAGAAGGGAAGAGGCAGAAGATTGGGATGAGTGGAGAGGGGAATGGGAGGATAGAGGTTGCTTATGTGTGAATGATATTTTGACGCAGCCTGAAGGGCTTTCTCCCCGTCTTCTCTTGTTCTGCATGAGGGGACGAAGAGGTGGGGGGGGGGTCGCCGATAAAGTGAACCGGCCTTGCTGTGAATGTACTTTGTCTTGCTACATTGCGTCTGAGTCAGGGCAGTGGGAGAGATACAGGGATGGACCATCATCCAGGAGGAGCTAAGATGAGAGGGAGGAGAGGGTGGTGGAGGGGAGTGGAATGGGTGGGAGTAGTTACATGCCTTTAACTTGACTACCTCCTTTGTAAGAGGGGAAAAGCTCTTGGTATATACATAGCATAGTAATAATAACAATAATGATAATAATATTAATTATAATAGCAATAATAATAAATGGTTAAATAAAGCAGAGTAAGAATAGCTCAAACAAAATAAAAGCCAAGATATAAATATACGAAAAACTCTACTGTAATATTTAGCCTTCTCAGAGCAGGTAACGTCTGAAAAGTCTGGAAAAAATAATCAATGATAACAAAGAAAATAAACCGTACTGCTATTCTTATCAGGATCCATATACTGTGTGTATATATATATATATATATATATATATATATATATATATATATATATATATATATATATATATTCACACGTGAAGCAATGTAGCGAGACGAGGAGAGTGAAGGGGAGTGTGGGGGCGATCAGGCGGTAGCGAGTCGTGTCGGTGCGAGTTTTCGCGCCATTGTGAGATCGACAGTGGTCAAGTGTAAACAGACTTCCAAACGCGGGGATACTGTCGCGTTGTTTACGTGTAAATTTACTTACGTGACCTTAGACTATTTATTCTTCTTTTCAAAACTTGAATTTCATAAGAAAAAAAACGTGATATCTGAAATAAGCTTATTCGTATTTTTTTCAAGAAAATATATACAATGTGTATGTTGTATATACATACGGTATATTAATAAGTGTGTAGGAAATATATGTATATATATCTATATATATAATATGTAGTTTGAAAGAAGAACAACCAAAAATAATTGCAACAGAAACGAAGACATAAAGGGTGAGTGGTTAAGCTATTGTGCTTCTATCCCTGTTTTAACAGGTATTTCTCTTACAGTGTACACTTTTGTACAGGAGTGTTATCAAGTGCAGGCAATGTATGAATATATGTTTACGTAAAATACACAATGTGTTATAAACACAACAAAGATCCGTACTATTAAAACCTTTCGCCAGGTTTGCCGAGCGCTCTCCGATAATAATATATACATACATACATACACACACACACATATATATATATATATATATATATATATATATATATATATATGTGTGTGTGTGTGTGTGTGTGTGTGTGTGTGTGTGTGTGTGTGTGTGTATGTACATATATGTATATATATATATATATATATATATATGTGTGTGTGTGTGTGTGTGTGTGTGTGTGTGTGTGTGTGTGTGTGTGTGTGTGTGTGTATAAACAAAGGATTACAAAGGCGGAGCATGCCGACAGGAGACCTTTTGGTCCATATCTAGGTCGGATGCGAAAAAAAATTATAATGATAATAAAATAATGAATAAAAACCATAATAATGTAAGTATCAAATGAAATACATAAATAAATGCATAGGTATAGTTAAATAATAAACAAACAGGTAAATAGTAAATAATAAATTGACATATAACTAATAATAAATGAAAATCAAATAGACAAATGATAACAAAACAAAAACAAATAATATAAAATAAATTATGATCATTACAGCATCTTGCTTAGGTGTTTATCTAAATGATTCTTAAAGCTTCGAACTGAACTACATTGCACTACCTGTGCAGGAAGTTTATTCCATTCATTAACTACACGGTTGGCAAAGTTGTTTCTACCTACTTCCAAATTGAATCTATTTCCGGACAGTTTGAGACCATTGTTTCTTGTCTGATTCTCATTCAATGTAAAAATTTTGTCACTTTCGATGTTGTCAATTCCCTTTAGAATTTTAAAGACCTGTATCAAGTCACCTCTGAGTCTAAGCTTTTTTAGGGAAAACAGATTCATATGTTTTAGTCGATTTTCGTATGATTTATTTTTAATATTTGGAATCAGTTTTGTGGCTCGCCGTTGTACTTTTTCCAGTCTGTCAATGTCTTTAATGAGATTCGGTGACCATATGGAAACAGCATATTCCAAATGTGGACGAACTAACGATTTATATAGCTAGTTAATGAGTGATGGACTTTTGAAATAAAAAGATCGCGCAATCAGTCCTAGAATCTTATTTGCTTTCTCAGATGCTGAAATACACTGCTTGAATGATTTGAGGTCGTTATTGATAATTACGCCGAGATCTTTTTCACTATTCACTTTTGTTAACGAATTTCCAAATAACTTGTAATCGTACTTACTGTTATTACTGTTATTACTTACTGTTATTACTATGTGCATTACCTTGCATTTACTTATGTTAAATTTCATGAGCCACTTTTCAGACCATTGCTTTAATTTATCTAAATCTTCTTGAATATCTAATTGGTTTAAGTGATCATTTGCCATTTCGCACAGTTTTGTATCATCAGCAAATTTGGAAACAGTAGATTTTAGTCCATGGTCTATATCATATATACTATGAATAGAAGTGGCCCAAGAACGGAACCCTGAGGAACTCCACTTGTAACATTTTTCCATCTAGAAGTTTTTTCTATTTAAAACAACTCTCTGTTATCGACCATTCAATTAATTACTAGTCCAACTTAATAGGCTACCACTTATTCCGTGTAAAGCTAATTTAGTAAGTAGGCTTTCGTGTGGGACGGTATCAAAAGCTTTTGCAAAGTCTAGATATATTAAATCTATTTTGTTTCTTTTGTCATAATTCGAGATAACTATGTTGAAGAATTCGAGTAAGTTAGTCACGCAAGAACGTTCCCGTCTGAAACCATGCTGGCTATCATTTATCAAACGGTTACTTTCTAAATGATGTTCGATAGCATCTCTGATGATAGTTTCCATTATTTCTCCTACGATTGAAGTCAAACTTATAGGTCTATAGTTATTTGGTTTCTTTTCGTCACCTTTTTTGAATATGGGAGTAACGTTAGCTAGCTTCCATTCTCTTGGGACATCTCCGGATATGATGGATTTCTTGAAAATAATTTCTAATGGAACAACAATCTAATTTTTAATTTCCTTTAAGATTTTTGGATGCCAACCGTATATACATGTATATATATGTATACATATATATATATGTATATATATATGTATATATAGATGTATATATATATATGTATATATATGTGTATATATATATATGTATGTGTATATATATTATATATATATATGTGTATATACATATATATTATGTATATATATATGTATATATGTATATATATGTGTGCATATATATATAATATATTATATATATATATTATATATAATGTGTATATACATATATATATGTGTGTACATATATATATGTATGTATATATGTGTATGTATATATATTTAGATATTGTATATATATATATATATATGTGTATATATATGTATATATATATGTATATATATGTATATATATATATATACATATATATATATGTATATATATGTATATATATGTATATATGTGTATATATTATATATATATATATATAATGTATATAATATATGTATATATGTATTATATAATATATGTATATATGTATTATATTATATAATGTATATATATATATATATATATATATATATATATATATATAATATGTATATATACTAATTTATCTATAATCATGAACACTAACGACAGATTTTCTAGACAAGCCAGTGTGACTGATAAATCTAGCAAGAAATTCATGTCAAGTTTTTCAGTCTAATGCTAGGATATCGGTCGCTAAAGCTGGCGAAGGGTTGAACAGAACGGTCTTGATAAATCTAACAAGAAATTCATGTCAAGTTCTTAAGCTAGGATATCGGTCGCTAAAGCTGGCGAAAGGTTGAACAGAACGGTCTTAAATTCTATATAATAAGTAAAAAATGATATGAACATATGAAAAAATAAGTAAATATATAAATCAATCAATAGACAACTCCATTTACAACTAGATCAATAAATAAATAAAATAGATAAAAGAAAGTATAAATGAATGAATAAATAAGTAAATAAGAAATTTAAAAAATGCATAATAGATAAATGAATAAGTAAATGAATAAATTAATGAGTACATAAATGTATGAATAGATCAATGGATAGGTGAATAGTTAGATAAACAGATAAATACATGTATAAGGAAATAAACATAATAATTAGTTAACCAAAACAAGAAAATAAGAACAATATCTTGTAGTATACAGTTTCTATATGAAATTCGAAAGTAAGTTACTTATGCTCGTATCTATATCAGATGCGTGGGCCTATACCTTTAGTCACCAAAAAACATCAACTTTTGATATGGTAGATAATTCGCACGCGCGTATACACATAAACGCACACGCACACATACACAAGCACAACCACACACAACCTCGTGGCGCAGTGGTTAGAGTTCTCGCCTGCCACTGCGGCGGTCCGGGTTCGAATCCCGGCCCGGGCTGAAATAATTTCAGTATCGCTGTTCTGCGGGTTGTTACTCCAACTCTCGTGGGCGGGGAGTTGGGTGTGTGTGTGCGTGTAAGGTCACAGTATTACCCATAGATCGGTCATACGAGCTCTGAGCTCTCATCCGGGAGGTTAATAACTGTCGCTCACGAGTCCAACACGTGATCCAAGACCATGGTGAATCACACACATACACTCGAATGCACAAACACACACACACACACACACACACACACACACACACACACACACACATTTCAAGCGATTATGAGATAGACGTATATTCCTATGCCCTGACTAATTAAACCTGTGATTCTCGACCTATTTCAGTCACGCCGGCGGTCGCCCCGCGTTCATGAATCCTCAACCTTCGTGTGGCTCCCCGCCTTCGGTTTTCTTCCAAATCCCAAGCCCGACAAAAAGAGGCGAGAAAAAAAGAAAAGATTATAATAGTGGAAATTAAATGTTGATGAAGAGAAATACTTTGCTTTATTACAAAGTCGACAATCATAATTATCTTAAATTTCTTTAGCCAGGACAGTGATGGAAGTTTGCATCTATGTATATATATATATATATATATATATATATATATATATTTATATATTTATATATATAATATATATATATATATACATGTATATATATATATATATATATATATATATACATATATATATATACATATATATATATATATATATATACATACATGTATATATATATATATATATATACATACATGTATATATATGTATATATATATATATATATATAGATATATGTGTGTGTGTGTGTGTGTGTGTGTGTGTGTGTGTGTGTGTGTGTGTGTGTGTGTGTGTGTGTGTGTGTGTGTGTGTGTGTGTGTGCGCACGCACGTATGTGTATATGTATGTATGTATGTATATAAAGCTCGAACCACACCCTTCCCTAGCCAACATATAGAAGCATCTAAACATAGATATTTCGGTCATGTTCAGTTTGTCAACTTTGGGTTTGTATCTCTTTCTGTTAGACATACTGTAATTGTCGTGGTTGTAGAAACAATTATTATGAAATCATCATAACTATATATCTCTGAAGACTGAATCCTAACATGTGAGTTCGTTATACTCTATTACAAATACAAAAGGATGCTCGCTGGTCGGGCTGATTAAAGCGTCGCTGCTTGCGGCGAAGGTCGAGGTGACGGTAGTTCGAACTCTGCTGCCAGTGAGTTGAACCAAGGGCACGGTTTATTGAATTATACATTACAAATCCTCTGTAAGAGGCGCCGTCTCTGCCTCCTGATAGCGGGAGTTTGCGACGTTAAGTCGAATCAGTCACAAAGTACAGATTTTTGGAGGACATCAACATAATTTGATGTAATTTTATTGTGTCTTACATCAGCTATTCAGACAAATTGTTGTCCATTTTCCACAGTGTAGTCAAGGTTCTCAAGAGAGTCCTCGCCCACAAGGTCACAGGCTGTTTGCTGCAATCTAATTACAAGATAGCGCCAGACAAGGGGTCAAAAGTGGGTCAGATTCGAACTTCCAACAATAGTACAGGTTGGCCTAATAATCACCGAGGGGTTCCACTTTGTGATCATTTCTTCATTGATTGACCTTAGGCCAAGCATGTGGTTCCAGCAAGAGAGGTCAACTGCTCGTACCGAAAGACAGTTGCTGAGGAGGCAATGTTTCTCTGTTATATTAAGATTCCATGCATGTATTTCTAACAGTAAGGCAGTTATTAGATATTAAAACCCGTCAGTGAATTTTGAGCCACCCTGTACATTGATTCATGAAGGCTGGGGAAGCTTCGAAGATGTGTGTGTGTATACTCATGGGGAGTGTTTATATTAAAGCAAATATGGTCAATACAGTGGCAATATTGTAGTGGTTCTCATCTTGTTACAAATTATACATTTCTATATAATGTAAGAAATCTTAAAAAAAAAAAAAATCCATCACTAAGTCCTGACAAAAGAGAATATATATATATAAGATAAATATGAGTGTCAATTTTGTAATAAAGAAAAGGGCTAATGGATAAATGAATGAATACATATATAAGTAATTAAATGAATAAAGGCGTTAAAGGGAGAGGGTAAAGGAGTGACTGGAGAGGAAGGGACTGAGAATGGAAGAGGCACAAAGGCTGACATATAATAGATAGGAATAGAAAAGATGGTATGGAAGAGAAGGGAGGAGGAAGGACGAAAAGGAGCAGAAAAATGACGAATAAAGAGAAAAAAACTAAACAAATGACACTAGGGTAAGGGAAGGAAGAAATAACACGTGCATATCCGCATGAAAATCTGTACATTACCATATATATCAACGTGCGTACAGTTGACTTCACTTGTACGTGCTACACTGCCTCATGTATTCTAGGTAGAAGTAGCAATTATGTGTATGCTGTATATATAT
Organism: Oratosquilla oratoria; assembly: GCF_046742065.1. Classification (NCBI taxonomy): domain Eukaryota; kingdom Metazoa; phylum Arthropoda; class Malacostraca; order Stomatopoda; family Squillidae; genus Oratosquilla; species Oratosquilla oratoria. The sequence continues at coordinate 5,492,896 of NC_134785.1, read as the reverse complement.
AGTATGAACAAATCTATTACAACCTAGTAAATACATTTGTATTATAAATATTTGATAAACACAAACTTCTGCACCAATTCAGTGTATGCATACAACCGTAGAAATGAAAAAATGACCCCTAGAGTGACTAAAACCCTTTGGCATTACAGACAATAAACCACGCACGTGACCCAAATCCAGGTGTTGGTAGAAGAAGTGCCCTTGGTACTGCGTAAATCACGTAATCTCTTTCGTTTGACCCTCACGAGGTGAACCTCGGTGGTTGCGTGCCGCCAAAATTGCTACTTCGCGCGAAGTCGATGAGGGTCGCCGAGGGTCGACCACAGTCGATGAGGGACCTAATGATACCTCCCCGGTTGCTCTTTATATACATATATATATATATATATATATATATATATATATATATATATATATATATATATATATATATATATATATATATATATATATATAATTTATACAGTACTTTATGCCTTATCCATTACACCTTTTGTATCATCCATTATACATTATACATTAATATATACTTTATACATATTGATTATGTAACGTTATGCATGTACACTAAACATATACATTGTCCACATACATTATACATATACAGTATACACATTATACGTATACATCGTATGCATGCATTATACATATATATTATACATTTGTACATATGTTTGTGTTTGTATACCTGTGTGTTTAAATGTTTGTGTTCGTGTACTTGTTTGTTTAAATGTTTGTATGTACTTGTATTTATAATTGTCTTCCCGCGTGCTTTGCAAGATGGTATCACCTCCCTACTATTCTTTTATGAGTCTTCACTGGCCGAGCGGGTTAGACCGTCGCCTTTGCGGCGGAGGTCGAGATGACGGCAGTTCGAACCCGACCGCCAGCGAGTTAGAGCAAGGGCATGGTTCATTAAATTCCACGCTATAAAGTCCTCTGTAAGGGATACCATCCTAGCCTCCTGACAGTGGGAGTTCGCGACGTTAAAACGAATCGTCTTCATGAGTCATCACTGACTCCACAAACTGACTACTTCGACCTAAAGCCTCTTCTTGATCCTCGAATTCCACCTCGCGTGACACCCTCACATACAGAAGGTGATGATGACCCCCCACCCCCACCCCCTTCTTCGGCGTCACGGGAGGCGTGGAGAAGGGAAGGGGGGAGGGGAAGAGGAGGGGGAGGAAGAAGAATAATGCGCAGAGGCCCTAAGAACTTCTTCCTTTGTGTCTACTTGATGAAGAGCCACTGAGAGGCCCGGTTTGGTCTTAAAGTCGAAGTCCTCAAGGTAATCTTCGGGAACACATCTATGAACCAGCGAGTACTGTGTGTGTTAGTGTGTGGGGCTCGTGTGTGCTGCTGTGCGCTTTTGAGTGTGATTGTATGTGTTCTCGTGTAGGGTTTGTGTGTGAGTGCTTATGTGTGTGATTGTGTAGTTTTGTGTACCTTTGTGTGATTCTGTGTTTGAATGTTTGCGTTTTGTGTGCATTTGCGTTCGAGCGTTGTTTGTGTGTTTTTGCGGTGCTTGTGTATGTGTGAGAGTGAGAGAGAGCTAGAGAGAGATAAAATTTGGGTTTAGCTAGGACACCGAGTGACAGCCCTAAGGGCCAGCACTTTTGAGTTGAGATGAAGGTGCTATTGACCTTAGGAAACGAGCAATGGACGTCTATACATATACAATTATTTACATTATATATGTTTGATATACATGCGTTATATGTACACACACACACACACACACTTTCAACGAACTCCAAACAGACCGCCGTAAAGTAAACAAACGACCACAAGACATATTAGGAATGGAAGAGAAACACAACACAGATAGAACCACAAGGAAGATGAACCAGAAATTATGAAACAAATCGAAGAGAAATTTAGACTCGGAAAGTATAGCAC
>NC_134785.1:5458494-5485994 GCF_046742065.1 Oratosquilla oratoria | reverse complement strand
CATCAACGTGGACGAGTACAAGTACGACTTGGAGGAGTACTACAAGGTCTACACGTGGAGAGTGAGCACCAACAAGACCAGCCCGAGTCTCGCCCTCATCGAATCAGTTGTCGACTTGAAGTTTTTCATTGAACGTGAGTTGGCGCACGTTCCCGATTTGTTGGCTCACAATCCCGAGTTGTTGACTCACGTTCCCGAGTTGCTGGCGCATGTTCCCGAGTTCTGGACGCACGTTCCCGAGTTCTTGGCACACGATCTCGAGTTCTTGACGCACGTTCCCGAATTCTGGATGCACGTTCCCTAGTTCTGGACGCACGTTCCCCAGTTCTGGACGCACGTTCCAGAGTTCTTGACGAAGATTTGCAAGACTGATTGAAATGTGTGAACCAGACACTACTCTTTCAGTCTATGTTTCAGTTCATGCTTCAGTACCTATTTCAACCTATGGTTCATTACCTATTTCAGTTTATGTTTCAATATCTATTTCAGATAATGTTTCAGTATTTATTTAAGTCTGTGTTTCAATACCTATTCCCGTCTTTTAATACCCAATTCAAACCATATTTCGAAACCTGTTTCAGTCCACGTTTCAGTTTTAACACCTGTCATAGACCAGGATCCTTGTTTCAGAGCATATTTTCAAAATCTGATTTAGCCCTTGTTTCTTTTTCAATACTTATTTTAGACCAGGACCCAACACCTGTTTCAAACCATGTTTCCATAACCTGTTTAAGCACATGTTTCATTTTCAACACCTATGTTTCCAACATCTTTAGACCAGGTTTCATTTTCATCACATGTCTTAGATCAGGATGCAACACCTATTTCGTACCATGTTTCCATCGCCTGTTTCAGCTCATGTTTTATGTTTCAGATCTGCGAGTGATCCTAATAGTCCTGCTTGTCTTCTATGGAATCTACACCTTCTCCTGCCTCTTCCTCACCTATGCTGCTTGCACGGTCAGTATCCTTCTAAAGGACTTCATAGGACGGGTGGGCAACCCTTGGCATGTGTGCAGAACCTAACACACTAACAACTTTTTCTTCGACATGCGAAACCCAGAGCTCACCGTAGAATACATAACTAATAAGTGGCCAATTTCTTTTGTATGACAATTGGTAATCGTCTGCTGCGCTCGGCGGCGGATTGGGACCTTAGGAGGTGAAGGGAGGCGGGGAGCATACTCGTATGTAGACCTATAATTTTACTCCGTTGGCGCTTGAGAAAATATTTAGCTGATTTTGGCACCCACACTTAAAAAGGCTGCCCACCCCTGTCATAGGACAAGGGTAAGGATCCCCGACAGCGGCACAAGGAGACAATCAATCGCCAATAGGAAGTGCACACCTGGGTGGGGTGGGGTGGGGTGGGGTGGGGTAGGGTGGGATGAAGGCTGTGCGCGTCGCTTCACTCACACGTCGGCCTCATTCCCCCGCGATTTCTTCCAACATTCATTTCACATAGAGGAAGCTGGTAACCGGTGACTGCTCCTACTATTACACAAGAACGTAAGAATAGAGGAGACTGCAAGAGACCATAAGGCCTAAACTAGGCCATGTCCATTACCACTTATCATCCCTTTCCATAAAGTCATCAAATCTTCACTTGAAACAACCAATTGTTTCAGCGCTCATTACATGGTTACTAAGTCTATTCCATTCATTAACCACTCCTTTAGGAAACCAGTTCTTTCCTATGTCCTTCATAAAAATAAGTTTGTCAAATTTAAATCCATTACTACGGGTCCTGCCCTGCTGTCTTGATATGATGACCTTACCTATATGTCGGTAAAAATGGAAAATCCCATACTAATAAGACACAGAAAACAAGTCCATGTCTTCTTCTAGGGAGTTGTATGTGAGGACTCGGGTTTTGTTGCCAGTCATTATGGGCCCGCGGGTTTCCAGCCATTCAAACTCGAGGCAACAGATATCATCACAAGAAACAACGCAAGTGAGGACGAACCTTTTATTAGAACGACGTTTCGCTTGTTACAGCTCTATCATCTGATAGACGTGTCGGCGACTGCCAATTACATATAACAAATATCGTCGTTCCCTGAGAAAGCACCCATGCAGCCATCTCTCCCATTCCAAACTACTCTCGAGAGGATTGGGTGATTTGCTCCAATCATGATATCTGTGGCTGTCCTCTAAGGAGTACTTGGCAAAGTAAGGTAATGGCTCAGGTACACTAGTCAACTATCCAATAAAGATTCCACTGTTAATGCAAAAATTTAGGGCAACGTATACCCGACTTCGTGATCTCAGGTTTACAAAATATCTAGGACAGTGGTTCTCAACCCTTTTCGCTCCATCCTCTCCTTTCATGAATTATCAACATTCGTGTGGCTTCCATTCATTCTTTTTCCCAACTCCCATTCCACCAAATAAAAGGTAGATGATGATGATGATGATTAATGAATGATAATAATGATAATATAATATATATATATATATATATATATATATATATATATATATGTATATATATATAATATATATATATATATATATATATATAGATTAAGAGAAACACTTTATTACAAAGTTGACAATCATAATCATCTTATATTTGATAGATTTTAGTGATATGCTTCACTTACATCACCAGACTACATTATATAGAAATGTATAATTTGTAACAGACGGCTATGGCCCCCGTGAATTCTTGACATGGACCCCCAGGTTAAGAACCACGGATCCAGGGCATCAGCAAAATCAGTGGTTCCTAAATTTTTCTGCCCCGATAAAGTTCAACTACAAGTTAACCTGATACCCCCTCTCCAATATTAGCCCATTGCTCTCGACTTTCGACTTTAATTTACTTTACTTAGAAAATAAAGAAAGAAAAGAGGACAACAATGAGCAAACAGCTGAAATCTAGGGAGTCTTTTATTTTTATTTTCAGTAAAAAGATTATTAGAATATAATTCCAAACGGAATTATTGATTTAATATTTCTTCCATTATGCCTTTTTGGATACCTCCAAGAAACGAATTCGATGCCATTTAGGGATATGGAGGAACTACTTTAGGAATAAATAAGCTAAACGTAACTAGTTGAGTTATATAGAAGTATATCGTCAGCCTCATAAAGTAAGTGCCTAAGTCATTTGTCTAACTTTTCAGGAAAAAAAAAAAGTTATATTTTATAAATGTACATAATGTTCCTCCTAACGTAGTTTTAACCTACTCAGACACCCAATAAAACATTGGGAATTGTACCACAAGGAGCAATGAAAAATTGATTTAGAAAAAAAAAATCCAGAAATTGACGAAAAATTACTTAGGCAATTTCTTTACGAGGATGACGATATGGCAAGTTATTATGATTGTCGTTTACGTGAAACGTTCTAAGCAATTTATCTTGTTAAACGTTTTTATGACCTGTGTTTTCAGATTCTAATCAGTTTATAAGTTCAGTGTCTTGAATGTCTGCCAATTTTCATGCAGATGTGTTGAACTTTTTATAGTTCCAACTCTTTTTAAAGAAAAGTTCAGTGTTTTGAACGCCTTTACCAATTTTCATGCAAGTTTCTTGAACTTTTTTAGTTCCAACTTTTTAAACAAAAGTTCACTGTCTTGAATGACATTCTCAATTTTCATGCAGATATGATTAGCTTTTTTAGTTCCAACTTTTTAAACAAAAGTTCAGTGTCTTGAATGGTATTTCCAATTTCCATGTAGATATGTTGAACTTTTTTTCGTTCCAATTTTCTAAACAAAAGTTCACTGGGGTTTGGCTATTATAAATAATATAAGATCGTTTACTTCTACACTGCTCGCATTGGCATAGTCACGAAAAAATCATCATAGAATCTATTTCAAGAGAGAGAGAGAGAGAGAGAAGACAGTGATCACCAGCCCTTCTCGCTTTAGGGCAGCCTGGGGTGCTGAAATAAATTTTAGGGGGTGCTGGGAAGTGATGAATACATAGCAGCACTTCACTTTCCTTTATCCATCTAGTAATCAGATGTAAACCAGAGTTAGTGTGAGTTAGACCGCCTAGACCTGGCTACAGGGTGCCTTTAGGGTCAAGAAACGTTGTCTAAGAGACAATACTGTACTGAAGTGGAGCCATACAGATAGTAAATGACAGGTTTAAGTGAGGGAGGGTAGAAGAAAGAAGGGACATTACAGGTTATAACCATCGATTCTTTCCTTGAGGACAATATCGCTCCGAAGAAGTGAAGTCATAGAGAGTTAAAGAACGAGGATGCTCGCTGGGCGAGCGGTTTAGAGCGTCGTTACTTGTGGTGGAGGTCGAAGAGACGGCAATTCGAACCCTGCGCCAGCTAGTTGGACCAAAGGCATGGTTCATTAAATCCCACGCTAAAAAGTCTTCTGTGAAGGGCACAGCCATAGTCTCCTAATAGGAGGAGTTCGTGACATTAAATCCAATCAACAGCAGAACGGAGGGGAAGTAGAGGTTCAGAGTGACAGGGACGCATTGAACAAGACTGAACCCAGCCCACCCAAACACCTGTTGAAGAGGATTGTGTGCGTAACGCTTTGGGCTCATTTGATTATTCCAAAAATAGCTGAGATTAGCGTATTGATTACGAGGGTTGCAACAACAGGCATTACGCACGGCGCGTGGATGATGTTGATGACCTAGCTGAATAGAATCGTTTGTTGATATTCATGTTTCTCAAGCTTTCAAGCTTTGTGGAGCCTTTACATCGATTTCTATATTCAGGGGACCCCTTGATGCGCGATTAGATAAGATATAACCATTTTACATTTGTATGTAAGAATTATTAATAAAAGATTTTCTTATCACGGGAATTGGTGTTTATTATCAGGGGAAAACTAGAAAAAATTGACATCTCGATTAAAACACATTGTGTAATCATGAATTATAAAAAAAAAGAGCCATGGCAGGATTAACTGTAGCATGTTCAATTTCCCATCTTGTAGACCCCTTGATAGGTTTTTACGGACCCCTAGTTGAGAAACACTGGTAAGTAGGTCACCACTTCCCAATGATTATAGTCAAATTTGGCACGGAGGTCCACATGCACCCGGGAGTGAGATTTGGGTCAGGGCTCCCTCTGGAGGGGTAACTTTAGGATGTAGTCAGAATCCAGGAAATAACTTACACTTTCTGGGAAGACGAAGAGGAAGGTGTAATCGAATAGAGGCATTCAAAGGGGTCAAGGGCTTTAATAAGGGTGATGTAGGCAAGGTCATCACATTAAGACAGCAGGGTAGGACTAGTAATGGATTTGAGTTGGACAAATTTAGGCTCAAGAGGGAAATAGACAAGAACTGGCTTAAAGCGGAGTGGTTAACGAATGGAATAGACTTAGTAACCACGTGGTGAGCGCTGATATGATTGATTGTAAGCCTTATGGTCTCCAATTTTATGGTCTTATATCGAAGACCTCTCCTGATCCAGAGGGACAACTGGGATAAGGCGTCTATTCAGCTGAAGAAAATATAAATATGGAGATGTATCCTAAAAATAATGATAAGAAATAAATAAACAAATAAACAAATAGATGAATAACCTGACAGGTAAATGAATAAATAAATAAGTAAATAGGTAGATGAATATATAAATAAATGAATAAATAGATAAATAAATAAGTAAATGAATATATAAATAGATAAGGAAATAAATAGATGAATAAGTAAATAGATAAATAAAAATGAACAAGTAAATAAAAACAAAAATAGATAAACAAGAATCTAAGTAAAACGAAAACGTCTCGTAAAGTACGTTTCCACTGTGGTCAAGATAAACGGATTGACTTTTCGCCGTGCGCCGTCCACGACACGACGTCATGCTTTCAAATAACCACAGGTATCTAAGGAAGTGGTCGTGACGTGTGGAAGCGTCCATAGATACCCATGGTTTTTTTGAAAGCACGACGTCGTGTCGTGGGCGAAGCACGGCGAAAAATCGATACATGTGAAACGAGCCTTAAACGTTTCGCCAGACCTGGCGAACATTAAAAAGAAGAATTCTACTAACTTCTTTGTCTATACCTATGACAATTAATGGTGAATTTTGTATGTCTATACCTATGACAATTAACGGTAAATTTTGTAGGTAAGCCAGTAGATTAGAACAACCTATCGAGAAAACCAAGTAGATATCTACTCTCTAATGGAAGAAAGTGTACGACACGTAGATCCTCAGCTGAAAGGGGTTTAGACACTTGGATGGCGTTATCAAATGTAGTTTACCAGCGCTTCCATCTTTCTGAACTATCATGCGCTGGACACTTGGGTGAGTTGACCTGAGGTCACCTGAAGTAACCTTCTCCCCAGAGAGATCTATGGGAAGGCCCCGGGACGGTTGACAGCTGCTGTGGGGCTGCGGGTGATCACAATGTGTGATCCATCATTTTTTCCTGAATCACATGTTGGACTTGTGATTGACAGTTGTCACCATCCCGATGAGAGCTTCATATATCTCGCATGACCTGAATGTGTGTGCGTGTGTGTGATACACACGGTCTTGGATCACCTGTTGGACATTTGATCGACAGATACTGTCCTCCCGGATGAGATTCATAGCTCATATATGGCCCGATGTATGGATAATGATGTGACCTTACACATGCACACACACACACACACACACACACACACACACACACACACACATACACACCAACTCCTTGTTCACCAAAGTTGGAGTGCCGGCTCGCAGTGCAGCGATGCTGAAATTTCTTTCAGTCCTGGGTGGGACTCGAACTCGGGTTACTGAATTAGCGGCCGAGAAAGGTACCACTGCACCGTCGAGCGAGTGGGAGAACCCTTGCCTACATGTCCCAGCCTGTTTGTCTGTTTTTGTTTTTTTGTTTTTTTTTAAACCCATTTGGTACAGTGTCCTACGTCACGACAGGAACTTGGCTGCCAGGCGAGCTGCCTCTCGCATAAACGTAGACGGAATACTGTCACAAGTTTACGTTAGATCTATGAAAGTCTTGCGTGATCATCATCTCATTCAACAATTTCTTCCATTTGTCTCCGGCTTTGTTCCGGTAGATTTATGTTTGTTTGCCTGTGTGTCTGTGTGTCTGTCTGCATTCAGGTCTGTGCGAGCGTGTCTGTGTATTTGATTCTACTTATGTCTAGGCATTTACTTTTGTATCTGTCTATCTGTCTGTCCATATCTATGTCTGACTATGTCCCTTGTCTGTCTATCGGTCTATGGTTGTGTGTGTGTGTGTGTGTGTGTGTGTGTGTGTGTGTGCGTGCGTGCGTGCATGTACGTATTTGCATGTGTATATTAGCGCGTGTATGTGCGTGCGCGTGTATACATTTGCTCGTAGGTGTGTACGCATACATGTGCATTAGTGGACAGAAACAGCTTCATAACTTTGGTGAAATTTTTGGATTACTTGAACCTTTACGTTTCAGTAATCACGTAAAGAAACACGCTAGAATAGACAAGTTTTCTACTGTACAGTTGGCTTTAATTCTAAGTATTACAAAGTTGTGATGGATTCAAAGATTATTCTCCGCCCACAACATACATTCGCTTAGTTGTGGGTTTGAATCCTGCACTTCTCTCCGAATCCCAGTAGCGCCTGTTACCTGACCCAACAGTCCTTAAAATGCATTAGAGGGCAAAGATGACGGTTTCGGCCGTAGCTACTCAGCGCTTCCTGGCGTAGGCTCCTCACCTGCACCGTCTTAACCCAAGAATCTCTCACTTCGCAGGACCTCCGTTCTCTGCTCCTGCCGTGGATTGTCCTCGAGATCGTTCCCTTCGGCGTCCAGATCGCCTGCATCGTCATCATGTTTGTCTTCGGCAGAAACGACCCTGTCCTTGGACCTGGAGGGAGTTACATCATCGCTGGACTCCTTCAGATCGTTGCTTTCGGTAAGTTCTCTGTACTTGGCATAGATCCCCGTCCAGCATCCTACAGTGTCGTTTAACATAAACTAGAATAGTGTTCTTGGTGAGACTCGCCGCCTTTGTATCCAGAAGACGAGCATCCTACAGTATCTGTTGACATAAATGAAAATAATGTTTGTGGTGAGACTCACGGCCTCTGTCTTCAGAAGATCATCCTACTATGTCTGTTGACATAAGTGAAGATAGTGTTCTTAGTATGACTTACCAATCAGAAGGCCAACCATCAAATAGTTCGCGTTTGTTGGTCTGCAGACAAAATATGCGAGTTCATCACAGAATATTCTCGTTTGTGTCCGCAGCCATTGGTGTCTGCAGACTTTGGAAAATGGTTAACAACTTGGGGTCCATGGATCCTTAATAGGGGGGAGGGGGTTATGGGTACAATTTCGTACAGCAGTCCACACACCAAAAACTAAAAAACTAGTATTTAACGATTGTCTAGCGATTTCATTCAGTGTTGAAGTGGTCACTAGGAGATGAAGGAACAGCAGTATATAAGTATGGGGTGTATAAGAAAAGCTGAGAGCCATTAGTTTTGGTTAGTGAGGTTTTCTTGCCCGGTTCGAGGTCTTGCAGACCTCTCCTGCTTAAATTTAGGTAAAGTTAAGTTCGGATTGGTTAGGTTAGGGAAACAATATTTCGAAGCGGGACCTGGAAGCCAAATGCTCTCTTACCACCTCCCTGCCTAACCTTAGCCATCCTGAAAAATAAATAGAAATAAAAATAAATAAAAGTAAAAAATAAAAGCGCCAACTCGAGTCACCCGACAGGAATATCTCTGCCACTTCTTCACTCATTCGACAGCTATTGACATATGCATCTGATCTAACTTCGGAGTATGTTACACAGCAGAGTTCTCTGCAGAAACTAGATTTTGTCTCTCCCCAATCCAGTCACCTCATTCTTAAAGCTTCGAACTGAACTACATTGCACTACCTGTGCAGGAAATTTTATGTATCATCCACCAAGCATCCAATAGCTGTCATCCTTGATCCACAAAGTGCCCTAAAGTAATATCCAACCTCCAAAAGTCTCACCATCCACCCGTCCTCAGAATCCATATTCATGGATCATCCATTTTTTTTAACTTGTTCCTTTTCTTGCAGTGATCCATGTGTACTGGTGGATGTGTCCAGTGGCGCACTACCAGACACTGAAGGAGGAGACTCTAGTGGAGGCCATCATGCCCGTGCAGCCGGGCCAAATGTACCCTACGAACATGCAGAAGTACTGACGCAGCGAGCATGACGGTCGAATCAGGCACAGGAGGAGCTCATGGCAAACCTGAAGACGTCGAAGAAGGAGGTCAATTAAACCTGTGGTTCTCAAACTTTTTCGTGAGCGACCCCATTTGGAACATTTCAATCCTTCGCGACTCAGAATAAAGTAAAGAGAAAGAAAATGGACAGTGATATATACCCTTTACTTTGGGGAAAAAAATAATATGTACAGCTTTTCTTTAACAAAACTAAATTAACAGAATCCATGACAATGTATGTCCTTCAGAAAACTAAATTAGTTAGTCAAGTATTTGAAATACTTTGAAAACGTCAGAATTTTCCGTGTCCCTGCGACCCATCAAAATTGATCTCGCGACCCATAGTTTGAGAACCACTGAATTAAACCGTTGTGTCTGATTCAGGTGACGTTTAGAGTCGCTTGGGCCCTTGTATAACATTTATCATATGAACAGAATTTCAAGAACTTTTTGCAAGATATTGACCATATTAGGGTATTACCGATTAGCATGGAAAGATCATTTTATGTCTTTTGGTTCTTTGGTGTAAATTAGAAATACTGGAGAGATTATGGTTGACAATAATTAAAGATTGAAAATAATAGTCGTATTGACGATATCGTTATTGTCAATAATGATAATAATAGAAGCTTTAAGTTAAATGATTAATTTACTAACTAAAATTAATGGAACTCATAAACATATTCCTCGCAAAATGTATGTGGGTAACCATGGAAACAAAACTTTAATTATCTAAATCCCAGGAAACCCAGTCACCACCTCGTTCCTACACGTTTTTCGATTATTATTTATTTACTGCAATATATATATATATATATATATATATATATATATATATATATATATCGTAACTCCCTCCGTACAGGGTGAAACTTTCTCTTTTGTTCTAGCTGGCGACAGACGATTTTATTCATCTATGTAGTCCTGCCCCCATGCCCACCCCGACGATAGCGAAGTGGGATCCATTAAGCCAAAGGTTCCCAAAGTAGGGAGGGCGCACCCCCCCTCCACCCCACCCCAGCAAGGCGTGAGGAGATACGAGGAGGCGTGAAGTCATCTGCTCAAAAATCATTGTTTAACAAGAATAATCAAATCATTCCAAGAACAGATATCTGCCGATACATACGTGCAAGGTATGATTCTATCAGTCACCCCAACCCATTTTCTATTAAGATTAAAAAAAAAGTAGTGGCAGGGGGCATACGAGTCTACTAGAAGCGAAAAGGAGGGCGTCGTATGAAATAGTTTGGAAACCACTGGATTAAACACTCCCATACCAGATGGAACTTCATATTATGGCTGCAACTGACTTGATACCCACCATACCTAAGTATCAAAAAGTTTAAGGAAATTGGGTATGATAGTATCAAGATACCTTTTACAGGGAATATTTACATGGGCACAAGAAATTTTTGGGGAAACAAGAGAAATATAGACTTTTCTTTAGGAACTGATCGTTTTACAATATGTAGTCCTGTTGAAAGAGTTTTTGTACACATGGTAGAGTACTTATATACACCAAACAAAATATATTAAATAAAGAATAGAACCAATTGGTGTCACTTTTCAACAAGAAGTGCCTCTATAGAGCAGGAGCAATGTGTTGATTGCATTCAGGGCCGGAGCTAGGAACTCCAAGGCCCAATTAGAAAATGGATTACGAGGCCATACACAAGGACTCGGCTACGCCGGGGGAGCCTTGGCCTGCGGCGCTGCTCCCTTCGCTCTTGTATGCTTCGCACTCAGTACTCCGGCCCAGACTCCTGTGGCCAGAAATGACGATGGCGGCCGCTCTTTCTGGAGCAAGACCGTCGCAAGGGGTGTTTCCGAAGCCCCGACACGGCTTGTCCCACAATTTTTTTCTTTGGAAAACTCTCGATATTGTCTTTGGCAACCTTTTTCGGTGTTATAATCTTGATGATTTCCATGAGCTGACATTTTCCCCTCTTCAGATCTTCCTTTTCCATATCCTCGGACCTTAAGAGGAACCCCGGCCTACCCTAGAGGAACTCTGGCCCCAGAGGAACCCTGGCCCCTAGAGGAACCCCGGGCTTCAGAAAAGAAAAACCGGACCCCTAGAGGAACCCAGGCCCCTAGAGGAAACCCAAGCCCCGAGAGGAATCCCGGACCCTGGGCCTCTAGAGGAACCCTAGGCCCTTAGAGGATCACCGGATCCCCAGAAGAACTACGGGCCCCTAAAGGAACCCTGGCCCACAAAGGTACCCCGGGCTTCTAGAGGAACCCCTGCACGAAGAGAAACCGTCGTTTTGTTACCTCATGTGTATAACAATTATTTGCTTTCCACCCTTACATAGGATGACTTATTTTTCCCGGGTTCTGTGGCGTGGCGTTGACGTCATAGAAAAAACAGGGAAAGAATATTTTTATTTATATACAAGGCCCCGGCTACGCCGGGGGTGCCTTTGCCTGCGGCGCTACGCGCCCAGTCCTCCGGCCCTGACCCATGTGGCCGGAAATGACAATGATGGCTGCTCTTATCGCGGCAAAGCCTGCCTCACACACAATTTTTCTTTGGAAACCTCTCGATATCGTCTTCGGCACTCCTTTTTTTGTGACAAACTGTATTTGGTATCTCAATAGATCCTAATTTTCTTCGTAAAGAATCTTCATATGTCGGGCCCCCCAAAGGAATCCGGAGCCCCCAGAGGAACCCTGGGCTCCTAGAGGACCCAGGGGAACCCCGGGAACCCCGAGCCTCAAGAGGAACGGGCCCCCAGAAGAACCCCGGAACCCCTAGATTAGCCATGGCCCCCCAGAGGAATCCCGTGCCCCCAAAGGAACTCAGGACCTCCAAAGGAGCCCCATCCCCCCAGAGGAACCCCGGGCCTCAAGAGAAACTCTGGGCCCCCCAGAGGAACTCTTGGCCCCCCAGAGGAACTCTTGGCCCCCCAGAGGAACTCTGGGCCCCCCAGAGGAACTCTGGGCCCCCCAGAGGAACTCTGGCCCCCCAGAGGAGCTCCGGGCTCCCCTGAAGAACCCCGGCTCCCCCAGAGAAACCCCGAGCCCCCCCAGAGAAACCCCGAGTTCCAGAGGCTCCCCTGTGCCCTCAGAAGAACGCCGGGCCCCAGAGGAATCCCAGGCTCCTAGATGAACCCCGGGCCTCTAGAGGTCTCCCGGGCTCCCAAGAGGAACACCCGGTCCCCAGAGGAACTCTGGGGCTCTGGTATTTCCGGCACCTCTTCATCGGGTGATTTCTCTAAAGGCCCTCCCCTCTAGTGGCTGGCATGTCGAAAAAATATCCTTATATGTCGGGCCCCCAGAGGAGCCCCGGGTCCCCAGAGGAACCTTGGGTCCCCAGAGAAACCCCGGGTCCCCAGAGAAACCCCGGGACCTAGAAAAAATCGGGTCTCCTAGAGGAACCCCGGGGCCTAGAGACACCCGGGGCCCCTAGAGAAACCCTAGGACCTTCAGAGGAACTCCGGGTCTCAAGAGGAACGGGCCCCCAGAGGAACCCTTCTCCCCCAGAAGAACCCCGGCCCCCCGGAGAAATTCCGGGCCCCCAGAGGAGCAATCTAGGAAATTCCTGGGTCTCAAGAGGAACTTTGAGCCCCCCAGAGGAACCCTGGGCCTCCAGAGGAGCTCCGGGCTCCCCAGAGTAACCTCGAGGCCCCCAGAGGAACTCCGGGCCCCTAGAGAAACCACGGGCCTCTAGAGGAACCCGGGGTCTATAGAGGAACCCCGGGTCCCCATAGAAATCCCGGGCCCCCAGAGGAACCCTGACCCCCAAAGGAACCCCGGCCCCCATAGGAACCCCGTGCCCTCAGAGGAACATCGGGCCCCCAGAGGAACCCGGATCTTAAAACGAACCCCGGGAAACCCAGAGGAGCCCCGGGCTCTCATAGGAACCCAAAAGAACCTCGGGTCTCAAGAGGAACCCCGGGCCTCAAGACAAACCCCGGGGTTCTAAAAGAACCGCGGGCCTCCAACCCTGGCCCCCCAGAGGAACTCCGGGCCCCTCCCTGAAAAAGAACCGTCGTTTTGCTACCCAATCTGTACATCAATTGTTTGCTTTCCACCCTCACATAGGGTGTCTCATTTTTGCTGGGTTTTATGGTGGGGCGATGACGTCATAGGACGTCTCCTTTTTGCCGGGTTCAGTGGCGGGGCGATGACGTCATAAAAAACAAGAAAAGGATTTTTTTATTTATATACGAGCCATAGACTGCGCCAGTCCCTGCTTCCCATAGTACTTCACCTTCTGTCTTTAGCAGCCTCCGGCCGCAGGCGCCTTCGGCAGGAATCCCCCAGATCTGCACGACTCTAACAAATCTACAGGACTCTACTGGATCTACAGGACTCCACCGGATCTGTACGACTCTAACAGATCTACAGGACTCCACCGGATCTTCAAGACCCCACCAGATCTACAGGATTACACCGGATCTAAAGGACTTCACCGGATCTACACGATTCTAACAGATCTACAGGACTCCACCGGATCAATAGGACTCTATCGGGTCCACAGGACCCCAGCGGATCTATAGAATTTCATCGGATCTATAGGACTCCACCGAATCTACAGAACTCCACCGGATCTGCAAGACTCCACCGGATCTACAGGAAGCCACCTATAAAACACCCTACACCCTTACGTAGGATGTCACATTTTGGCCGGATTCTGAGGTGGTGCGAGAACGTCATAAAAAAAAGGAGGAATCCCAAGCCCCAAGAGAAATCCTGGCCCCCAGAGAAACCCCGGGTCCCACAGAAACCCCGGACCGCCAGATGCACAGGATTCTAATGGATCTACACAACTCTAACAGATCTACAGGACTGTACCGGATCTATAGGAGTCTATTGGATCTACAGGACTCCACCGGATCTCCACGATTCGAACAGATCTACAGGACCACCGAGTGTACAGGAATCCACCAGATCTACTCTACAGAACTCCACCGGTTCTTCAAGACTCCACTGGATCTACAAAACTCCACCGGATCTTCAAGACTCCACCGGATCTTCAAGACTCCACCGGATTTTCAAGACTCCACCGGATCTACAGGATTCCAACTATAAAGTAATCTTACATAAGATATTACATTTTTGCCGGGTTCTGAAGCGGGGCGATGACGTCATCAGAAAACAGGAAAACAATATTTTTACTAGTATTTAGATAAGAAATGCTTGGGCTCAAGCACTTCCCACGGGGCCTTCTTGAGGCGCGGGGCCCAATTTGATCAAATCGGCCAAATAGGCTTTAAAATGGCCCTAATTGCATTCAAAAGAATTTTAGACGAAGAGAAGCGCTCGCAGTGAAAATAGATACAGTCTTTCCCAAAACGGATTTCATCATTGCAATAGATATATAAAAAGAGTATATATAGAGAGTAGATTTTCTTTTAAGATATACTTTGTTGAAGAAGAGCTGTTATCAGACTTCACGGATATGAAAAAAAAAAAAACCCATAAGATTAGAAAACGCCGTTAAGAAGCTTTGTAATGTAGCCATCACATTCAACAACGAATGTCTAAAAGAAAATATATATGTATTAAATTCACCGTCAGTGAATGATGATCAGTGTTGTGATATATGGTATATGTGGCATAGTAAGCCTATTTTTTCCGTCAAACGTAACTGTTAGAGTTTGGTGTAATTTTGACTGATCATAACTGTTTACAACGGCACTTTTTCAATCATATTTCGGTTTTATAGTGTAGAAACCAATATTAACCATTGCATTTTTTTAAACAAACAGTATTTCAACTTCTGTGTTCGTAGTGGCCGCTCACTGAGTGCGTCTATGTAAGTTCAAGAAAAACAAAAGCGTGTTTGCGAACTTGCTCCTCCGCCATGCAGCCTCGAACCGCCTCCACCTCTGAACCTCTCGCCCAAAGAAACAATGTTGTAAGCTGCCTGGCCAGCGAGGTTCCCTTCAGTACAAAAAATGCAAACATACAGTACAATGAGGCACAAGTTTCTATTCATTCCTTTGAAATAACAAGGACATCAGTTTCCTTTTTTCTTTTCTAGAGCAGTAAGATTTGTCCTCATCACGAGTAACCAATCAGGGGTGGGCAAACCTTGGCACGCGTGCAAAACGTGGCACTCGAATCCCAGAGCTCGCCTTAAAGTAATAACTAGTTATCTCCAACTTCTTTTGTATGACCATTGGTAACGGCACACTGCGCTGGGCGGCGGATTGGGGGCCCTCCTAGGAGGTGAAGGGAGGGGCCCATATTCGTATGCAGGCTTATATACAATCTTACTCCGTTGGTACGCGATAAATTTTTGTATCATAGATTTGGCCGATTTTGGCACCCACACTTAGAAAGGTTGCCCACCCCTGATGTAGGCGTCACAGAAGTTATGAAGTAAGTGGAGCTTCAGTTCCAAAACTCTTTCCGATTGTACCCTTTAGTCATGTCCGTCTTCTGGTCATTTTGGCCACTGGCTTCGATTGGGCCACTATCTCACCCACAGGTCGTGGGCCACGAGGCTTCATACGGATATCACTTAGAGACCACTCAGACCAAAAATGCGGGCGCTAGCGGCGGAAAGGCAAAACCCCAGCCAGAGCCTCAAATTTGACTGGGACCCACGCACACGCCCTTGGGTCCAGGTTCCTCACACGTGCTTCACAATGCTCTGTGCATGACTCTTCATCTGGGGCAAGATTAGGCCAAATCGGCCGATCTGACGATTTTGCTAAAAAATTCATGGGCCCTTGTGAGATTTTTGGGTCATTTTCACCACTGGCTCTGATTGAGCCACTATCTCACCCACAGGTCAAGAGCCTAGAGGCCTCTTGCGGATATCACTTGGGGACATCACTTGGGGACTACTCACACCAAAAATGCGTGGGCAAACGGCTGAAAGGCAAAAATCCAGCCAGAGCCTCAAAATTGGCTGGGGCCCACATAAGATAAAGGAGGCAAAAGGAGAGCAGATGGGAAATGGGGGAGGAGTATGACAGCATTTTAAAAGTAATAAAGATGTTTTGGAAGGGGAGGCGAGCAAAGTAGAGAAGAAAAGGTAAAAGAACCAGACGAAGAGATAATAACGGAAGAGGAGACGGCAAGGGGAGGATGGGCAGAGTATTTTAGGGCGCCTGTTAAATGTGGAGAAGGATTGGTGGTAGCAGTGGGAGGTGCTAAGAAAATAACAGTGATGAGCGAGGAAAAGGAAGGAGAAATAAAAGATGAGGTGCACGTAGTTATTAAAATTGAGAAAGCAGGGAAGGCACCTGGGTTAGATGGATGTCATGTAGAGTGTCTGAAGAAAGGAGGTACAGTAATGGTGGACTGGCTAGTGAGGTTTTTTGTGTGTAAGAGAGGGTAAAGTGCCGGAGGATTGGAGTAGTGCCTGTATAGTCCCGCTTTACAAGAGAAAAGGTTCCGTACATGTAGTTTTAAAGGGAACAGTTTGTCGAGTGTAGTTGGGAAGACTTATGGGAGGATTTTGATCGAAAGGTTTAGGAGAGGAACAGAGGGAGTAATTGGTGAGGAACAGTGTGGGCTTAGGAAAGGTACAGGTTGCGTGGATCAGATTTTTGTAGCAAGACATATGTGAGAAAGCTTTAGCAAAAGGTAAGGATGTTTTTTTTTTGGGCCTTTATGAATTTAGAAAAGCCGTATGACAGGGTAGACAGGAAGACACTGCGGGAGGTTTTGTAGATATATGGGATCGGGGGAAAGCTGTTCATGGCAGTCAAGAGTATTTATGAGAGTAGTATCCTGTGTTAGAATTAGAAATGGAGAGAGCAAGTGGTTTGAAGTAAAGGTGGGGCTGCACTAGGGATGTGTTATGTCGCTATGGCTGTTCAATGTGCACATGGATTGGGTAGTGCGGAAGGTAAACGCGAGGGTAATGGGCAGGGAAGTGGAAATGGTTAAAATGGAGAAAAGTGGGAGGTGAGCCAGTTGTTTGCTGACGACACTACGCTTGTGACAGGGAAAGAGGGGAGATTAAGGGAGTTAGTGACGAAGTTTGGGAAGGTATGTGATAGGAGAAAGTTATAGATAAATGTGGGTGAAAGTAAGGTGATGAGATGTACCAGGGGAGAGGATGGCAGAGAGTTAGAAGTCTTAAAGGAAAGAAGGTGGAGGAACTGGATAGATTTAGATATTTGGGGTCCTATGTAACAGGAAAGGGAGGAGTGGAGGTAAATTATAGATTGAGAGAAGCAAGTAAGTACCTAGGGGATTAGAAAGTGTAACGAGAAATAGGTATTTGGGAATGGATGCAAAGAGATTATATGAAGGGGTGATTGTGCCGACAGCACTGCATGAGGTAGAGACTTGGAATTTAAGAGAGGCAGAGAGGAAAAGTTTGAATGTGTTTGAGATGAAATATCTGAGAAGTATGGTAGGGGTTACAAGGTTGGATAGAATGAGAAACGAAGAGGCAAGGAGGAGAGCGGGGGTGGAAAAGATGGCAGATAGGACTGATGAAAGATTGTGATGGTTTGGCCACATGGAAAAAATAAGTGAAAAATATTAGTAAAAGAGGTGTTGAAGGCAGAGGCGGGTGGAGTGAACTTGAGGAGACGACCGAGGATAAGATGGATTGATGGAGTGAAAGAGGGATTGAGCAAAAGGGGAATGACTGTTGAGCAAGGAAGGGAGAAGGTTGTGTATAGGTGATACTGTGATGCAAGGAAGGGGGAGTTAGGGAGTGCTTATGTGTGAATGATATTTTGACGCAGCGCGAAAGGATTTCTCCCCGTATCCTCTTTTTATGCATGAGAGGACGGAGAAAGACGGGGTCATCGATTAAGTGAAGCTGCCTTGCTGTGAATGTGCTGTGTCTTGTTGCACCGTTTTTGATCCAGGGCAGTGGGCGGGATACAGGGATGATCTGTCATCCATGAGGAACTAAAATGAGAGGGAGGAAAGGGTGGTAGATGGGAGTAGAAAGGGTTGGAATGGGTTTATGACTTATCTTGGCTACCTCCTTGGTAAGATGGAAAAAGCTTTGGTATATAGATAGGATAGTAATGCATATACCAAGGTTTTTTCCTTGACAAGGGAGGTAGCCAAAGTCAAAAGCATAAATCCACTCCTACCCATTTCATCTCCACATATTCCACTCCCATTCACCATCCCTCCCTCTTTTCTTGGCTCCTGGATGACGGGTCATCCCTGCATCTCGCCCACTGCGATTGGTCAGAAGCAATGTAGCAAGACACAGCATATCCACAACAAGGCCAGTTCATTTAATCGGCGACCCCCACTCTCCGTCTCTTCATGCAGAAAATATCATTCACACATACTCCTTCACTCACCCCACCTCCACCCGCTTTCTTCCATGCATCAAAGCATCATCCATACACAACCATTCTCCAATCATCTGCCTTCCCCCTTCCTTCCTCAACAGACATCCCTTTTCTTTCCCAGTGCCACCTTTATCCCATCCATCCATCTTATCCTTGGTCGCCCCCTCATGTTTACTCCTTCCAACTCCGCCTTCAAGACCTCTTTTACTAATATTTACTCGTTATTTCCATTTGTCCAAACCATCACAATACTCTTCTATCAACCCTATCTCCCGTTCCACCCCTGCTCTCCTCCTCACCTCATCGTTTCTCACTCTATCCAGCCTTGTAACCCCTATCATACTTCTTAGCTATTTCATTTTAAACACATTTAAACTCTTCCTCTCTTATGTTCCATGTTTATGCTCCCATACAGTGCTGTCGGCACAATCTCTCCTTCATACAATCTCTTTAGCATCTATTGTCAAATGTCTATTTCTCATTACACTTTATAATCCCCCTAAAATACTCTGCCCATCTTCCTCTTACTGGTGTCTCTTCCATTATCATCTCTCCATCTGCATCTGTTACCTTTTCTCTATTTGGTTCAACTCCTCTTCCTCACTTAATTCTCTTCCAAAACATATTTTTATCACTTTCAAAATTTTCTGTCGTACTCTTATCCCATTTCACTTTTCATTTTTGCCTCCTTTATCTTATGCTTTAATTCTCTTTTCTTTGTACCTCTCATATTATTCTCTCATTTTGTAACCAATTTGTGAAAGTTTGTTTCTTTTCTTCTACAACCTTCTTTGCTTCATCATCCCACCACTCGCTACCCTTCTCTTTCCTCCCGTCCTTGTTTCACACACCTTTGCACGCCTTATGACTCCCTCCTCGAAACATCCCCATTCCACCTCCACTCCTAGTTCTCCTCTATCCTTCACTCCCTCCCACTCTTCTATCAGCTTCTTCTTGTACTCCTTTTCTTTCTCGTTTAAGCAGTTTACTCTATGCACCTTCCTACCTTGTCCTTTTCCTCTTTATCTATCCTCCACTCTCAACTTAGCTTCCACCTAAAAAATTATCTGATATTTCCCCACTCTCCTCTTAGAACATGTACATCCAAAATTCCTCCTACTTTTCTTCTGGTTACCACTATATAGTCCATTAAAGCCCTACCTACCACCCCCTCCCATGTGTACTTATGCTCGACTTTCTTCCTAAACACTGTATTTGCTATCATCAACTCTTTCTAGACACGCCTCCGCTTTCCTCTCTCCACTACAATTTTTTTTTCCTGAAACTCCACACTTTCCAACCGCTCCGTGTATTGGTTCATCTCCTACCCTAGCATTGAGATCTCCCAAAACCACTACATTGACATCTCTAAGCCCTTTATGCACTCATTGAAGTCTATCCAAAAAGCCTCCCTTTCCTCTACACTCTTCTCACTTACAAAAACCTATATTTCCCTTCATCCACATAAACCTTGAAGAAACCTCCTTCCACTCTACCACACGTTCACCTATCTCTTCACTTACTAGCATAGCCACCCCTTCTCTCCCTCGTCCTCTCTTCACTCCTGAGATCCTCCCAAACTCAAACTCGCTATTGCCTTTCAATTTAGTTTCACTCAGTGCCAACACATCCATCTTCTCACAAACATACTACCTATCCCCTTTTACTCTCATCTGTACCACATCCAAGCACATTGAAAGACCCAAACCTTAGGGTTCTGGTTGGAAAAGTCCTGGAACCTCTAATGCCTTTTTTTTTTCTCCTCTGTAGCCCCTTTGGGACTACAGAGAGTAGGATGCCTAGTCCCTACCTATTTTGTCACCTTTTACGACTCAAATGGGAACATTCGGTGGCAGTATTCTTCTTAGCTACCACAGGGTTCGGCGAAAAAGAAAACGAATCTCCAGAGAAGTGGTACAGGACAGTATTAAGGGTGAGAGGACAGCATAACAGAGGGACAGTCACAATATATTAAAGTAGCATAATTTCTTTATGAATAGAGATGCCCTCTATCGCCGACAAAATGATGTGCGGTCTCTGGTCCGTAGGGGCGCCCCATATAGACCCTAAAATATCAGCTGCATGCTACTGAACAGCTTTTAACCCCACAATGGCATGCAGCCAATACCCCAGACGAGGATAACAATAATAATAAAATGCAGCATAACTTATTATACCAATGCCAGAGTATTGATGAAAAATATAGATTTTCATTAAATTAGGTACATTCGCAAAAAAACACATATATTTTAGCATATTTTATTAAATGTTCTTAATCATGTGCAGATGCCAGTAAGGGGAGAGGGGTGTATGGAAGATACCTAAACGCGCTTGTACACTCTCTTGGAAGTTACACCGTCGCATGTGCATTCCTGAAAAGTTAAAATAATAATATTAGTTACTTAAATCGTTGGAAAAAATACGTTGTACAGATAAATACGGGGAGACGAAGGGAAGGAAACATGGGACTCTGGAAGAACCTCCACGGGAAGAGTAAAATACCATTCCGACTTACGGCTGGTTTCGACTTACGCCTCGAGAATAACGCAAGTCGAGGCCGATCAAGTTTTGTTACTCTTCAAATAAAGGATCTTCAAAAACCCCGTGTTTCCTTCCCCTCGTCTAGCCAAAACGTTTAAAGGTTAAATGGCACCCCGAAAAAAACCATCGCATCTAAATAGATTAATATCTATATACCAAGGGCTTCTTCCCATTTATAAGGGAGGTCTAAGTCAAAAGGCACACACCCACTCCCATACTCAACCTTTGTTTCCCTTTTATCTTAGCTCTTGGTGGATGGAGGGTCATCCCTGTCTCCTGCCCACTGCTCGGGTCGGAAGCAATGCAGCAAGATATAGCATATCCACAGCAGAGGCCGCTTCACTTACACGTGACCAACCCTCACCCCCAACCCACCCCCGTCATCTGGAAAACAGATGATATGGTTTACCATCACATACTCCTGCCATCGGAAGGCTAGGACGGTGCCCCTTACAGAAGACTTTGTAGCGTGGAATTTAATGAACCATGCCCTTGGTTCAACTTCGCCGGTGGAAGAATTCGAACCACCATCACCTCGACCTTCGCCGCAAGTAACGACGCCCTAACCCGCTCAGCCAGCTGGGTCAAAATTCCATCCATACACAACCATTCTCCACTTATCCCTATCCCCCGCCTTCTCCCTTTCTTGCTCAACAAGTCCATCCTCTTCTTTTTTTCTGATCTCTTGAACTGTGATAAGCGGGTATTGTGTGTACCGCTTTTCCTAAATGGGAGAAGATACTACCCGCATGGTTGACAGAATACAGAAAGAAAAAATAGAGGAAAAGGGAGAGAAAAATAAGAAACATAAGGTGAAGGATGAGAAAGAAGAGAAAAAAGAACGAGGAAAAAGAACGAGGAAAAAGAAAAAGAAAGAAGAAAAAAGACGAAGAAGAAAAACCAGTGGACAGAACTTTTTCCCAGTCTCGGTCTATTTCGAACTTCCTTGAGGGACATCAAAGCACCAGGACAAATCTAAAGGCCTAAGAAAGGCACCGACCACGGCATTCTCCTCTGGCGGTGCCCGCATGGCCCAATTCTCCACAAATCAAACAGTCACGAAGATGATCACCCAGACCGAGTTGGAACCCACATAAGGAAATCCGATCCGGGATAAATTGAGCCACAATCCGAGTAGAACCCTTTCCCATCCCGGAGCTAGGAATTCTAAAATTATCTAAGCGAAGTCTTTTTCTAGTTATCCAAACTCACAACAGTTGACGAGAATCGGCCCATTATGGAGTGTCTGACTACGAACAAAATAGTATGAACCAAGAGCGGGATTCTCGGTGCGCGACTGTTACTGTTACTTGTGGTTTCTTATACTCCTTTCGTTCAGGTCGTAACATTCAGTGAACAGATGGATCTTCAGCTTTTTAAACATCGTTTTACTGTTCGTCTTTCAGTCCGTAACACCCCGAGCGCGCGCAACACACAAATGTCCGCCACTACTGCCCGCCTCAAAATGGCCTTTCAGCAAGATACTATTTACATTATATACAAAGTACTCTTCTTGTTTTTAACTATGAACCCTCCAAACAGCTACAAGATCCTACAACCTCCTTCTCTACATGTTCTAAAAAATCAAAACCTTAACTGAATCAGAACTTCTGGAACCATAAACCTGATTAGACGTTTCGTTGTGAACACTTAATACAGCTACAAAAATCTACTTTCAAACTCTAAAGATTCAATGTTACATTCAAACTGGCCATAAGGACAAGTATCTCCTTCCCTACAAAGTCTAAACATAACAAACCCAACTGGATTTTAGTGTTGTAGTGGTTCGAAGAACCACAAATCTGAATGAACAGGAACAAAAATGACAAACACTTACCATGACCATCTGGTCTTCGCTGAACTCTCTTATGTAGATCACATCTTTGCCCTTATCCGTCTTCTGGGTCTGTGTCAGCTTGTTGCCCTCAAGAGTGAAGGTTGTCTGCAATAGTGGAAAGATTTAAAGTAGGGGGGGTGAAAGGAGAACACAGAATAGGGCTTGATAAGTTTTTATATATCTAACATTTCGAGAGGGAAACAATGGGTGATGGACGGGAGTGGAATGGATGGGGGTGGGAGAGTGCCTTGGCTGGCTATCCTTTACATGGGGGAAGAGGCCGTATATAGATAGAAATGTTGATTAATTCGTGTTGTGAGTGCTTTAGCAGTCTGACCAACATAAAACTGATGTTGGTCAGACTGCTAAAGCACTCACAACACGAATAGATAGAATATTTCGGGTATACACATCCGTCTTCAGAGGTACTACTGAAGTCTGACCAAATATGGGCTTTTATACAGTTCATCTAGCTGGCCGCCGTACATCTCGCCCCCATCAGAAATTTACCTTACGAAGACAGGAAACCTTAACTTACACTCTCTGTAAAGACGCAGAGTGTGTGGTGATCTAATAGAGGTATTTGAATGGTACAAGGGCTTTATCAAGGGTAATGCAGACAAGGTCATCGTATTAAGATAGCAGGGCAGAACTCGTAGTGATGAATTTAAGTTGGACATATTTAAGTTTAAGCAAATAGGCAAGAACTGGTTTACCAATAGTGGCAAATAGACTTAGGAATAGACTAGATAACTCTATGGATGGGGATGATAGGTGGTAATGGACATGGAACTGCCTAGTGTAGGCCTTATGGTCCCTTGCAGTTTCCTCCATTCTTATGTTCCTTTTACCCCTACTTTATATCTATCAATGTGGACTACTCTAAAAAGAAGAAAGATTAACTCTGCTGCGACTCTGCAGTAGGGAACAGAGACACCAGGTAAGTGTGGAATGTAACAGTGGTGTTAGAATCGTTTCACACGTATTGACTTTCCACCGTGTCTATGGACGGTTTCAAACGTCACGACCACGTGTGAAAGCGTCCATAGACACTCATGCTTACTTGAGAGCACGACGAAAGGTCGAGACGTGTGAAAGGAGCTAATGGACAGAATGCCTACAACGAGGGGGGTGGTCAACCTGAGGAACGCTTTCCCATAGCGATACGTCAGGGGTACATCACGTTGCTACGCACTGAACGGACAAGCAAGACAAACATAATTCGGTTTAACGTCGCGAACTCCCCCTATCAGGAAGCCAGGACGGTGCCCCTAACAGAGGGCTTTGTAGCGTGGAATTTTGATAAAACATGCCCTTGGTCCAACTCGCTGCCGTCACCACGACCTCCGCCGCAAGAAGTGACACTCTAACCACTCGGCAAACGAGGTAAACAACTTTATAATCATTTAATATATATCGCATATTTGCATCCGCTATATTGGCTACGTTATTTTATTTTATTTTTTTCACTTACAAAGACAATGGGCACATTGTTCACACTAACAATGCTCAAAAGGTTACGTGGGAAGAAAAAGGTTAAAAACCCCTGTACAAGGATAGAAACACTGCGTGGAAATATTAAATAACCTAATAGATAGCTATTACTATCATTATGGTTCAATTGTATAATCCTCGCCCAAACTCATGCTTGGGGGGGGGGGGGGACGGAGATTGTACAATTGAGTGTTGCTGGGGTGGGCATTCTACAATGCCTCGTGATACATAACCTAACCTATGCTGGGGTGAAGATTCTACATTTGATCAGTGTGTCTGTGGGTGGAAATACTACAAATGATCCATTATCATTACCACGGTTTTAATTCCGTATAAGAGGGTTGCTGTGCAAAGCACGAACGCTGAAGGATAGACTGCTGTCTCATGTTTGGGTGCGAAAGTCAACAATGAATTTCATTAAATCATTGTCGAGGCCCGGCACAGGGTATTATCAAATCCCGCCAATTCACGGTTGGCTTTCAGGATTTCATGAAGGCTAGATAATGACTGGTTGATGATACGAGTTCTTTAACAAGCAACATTTGACATATTGCTTGTGGTGACTAGCCTTGGTTGTCCAAACAACAAAGAAAATACGGAGAGAAAGTGGGGTAATGGATGTGTGGTGTGTGTGTGTGTGTGTGTGTGTGTGTGTGCGTGTGTGTGTGTGTGTGTGTGTGTGTGTGTGTGTGTGTGTGCGTGTCTGTGTGCGTTTGACGTACGTGTGTGTGCGTGCGTGCGTTTGACGTGTGTGTGCGTGCGTGCGTGCGTTTGACGTGTGCGTGCGTGCGTTTGACGTGTGTGTGTGTGTTAGACGTGTGTGTGTGTGTGTGTGTGTGTTAGGTGTGTGTGTTAGACGTGTGTGAGCGCATACCTACTGAACGCACAGGCAAAGTCAGCATATCTATATCAAATGTGAATTATACGAAAGTGCTTGGGAATTTCGTGTAGATAAACATTCATGTGTCTGTGTGTACACACACACACATTATATACAAGATTCTTTTCTTTTTTTTAATTATAAACACTACAAACAGCCACAAGATCCTTCTGCCTCCTCCTCTACAAGTTCTAAAAAATCAAAACCTTAACTGAATCAGAACTTCTGGGGATTTCTAGAGCCATAAACCTGGTTAGACGTTTCGTTGTGAACACTTAAAACAGCTACAAAATTCTACTTTCAAATTCTAAAGATTCAATGTTACATTCAAATTGGTTATAAGGACCAAGTATCTCCCCTACAAATTTTAACATCACAAACCTAACTCGATGGCGCTGTGGTAGCGTTCGCGGCCGCCACTACGGCGGTCCGGGCTCGAATTTCGCCCAGAGCTAAAATCATTTCAGTATCGCTGAGCTGCGAGTCGTTTCTCCAACTCTCGTGGGCGGGGAGTTGGGTGTGCATGCAAGGTCACAGCATTACCAATAGATCGGTCATATATGAGCTCTGAGCTCTCTTCCAAGAGGAAAATAGCTGTTGATCACGAGTCCAACACGTGATCCAATACCATGGTGAAGACACACACAAGACCTACCTTGCACTCTCTTCCGTCGAAGGTGGTCTCGTCGAACTCTTCGTTCAACTTGAAGGAGATCTCCGAGTTCTTCAAGGTTGTCGAAGTCTTGAGGTGGTACTCGCCGTCCTTCTCAGTCAGTTCAACCGTCGGCTTGGAGGTGTTCCCCAGCTTCCTCATCACCATGCCCACACCTGACAAAAGAACAATCTTCTTAAAACGAATCTAGATAAATAAACGGAAATAAAAACAAGACGAGTTATGGTCAATGAAGACTGAAAGGATCCTGCGGGTAGGTTTCAGATATTATAATTATATACTTTTTAATTAGTTTTTGTTATTTTATTATATTATATATATATATACTTTTTTTTTGGGGGGAGGGGTGTCGTTGTCGTTGATTTAGGTGCCATCGCCACGGCCACAGGACCAACCGCTCAATTAGGTGACCCTTACAGAGGACTTTGTAGCATGAATTTTAATTAAACATGCCCTTGGTCCAACTCGCTAGCGGCATAATTTCGACCTGCCGTCATCTCGACCTACGCCGCAAATAGCGACACTCTGACCTGATCATTTTTTATTTTTCTTCCCTTACCAGACAGAAGTTTCTCAGCTGAATAAAATCGCCTGTTGTCTGTCAAAACAAAATTTCTAAATGCCTAAATCTATGATCTTGACCGTGAAATGGTTAAAGACACAAGAAAGATGAAATCTGGAACAAGACCGAAATCGGGGGGTCACAAATAGACTTGGATCTCTCGGATTCAGATTCCGAAAACCTTATCTACGGTAATCCTTGAAATTACCTCTGGTTACAAAGGTAATCCTGGGAATTACCTAAAGGTATTAATTATAGGAATTATTTACGGATATTCATGCTAACGGGGAAAAAGTTTCCATGACAATACAGCGGACGACAGCGGCACGAAATTGGCAACAAGGACACAAGTGCCAATGAAACTGAAGTCAACAACAATGGAATATATATGTTATATATATATATATATATATATATATATATATATACATATATATATACACAACATTAGGCTACCCCGAAGAGGTGGAGCCTGGGGTGGCGAAGGCAACATTTTAGGTTTGTAAAAGAAAGTGGATATAGTACAACTCAGAAACGCCCATCTTTCTCCTTCAAGTTGGAATAAATCTTCCAATCACAAAAGAACACGCGACTCTAGTCCGTAGGGGTGGGATTTGTGTGTGATAACCATTCGACGCCACCGAGATTCAGTACCGATACATGTCGCAGGCAGTTACTATCAGTTCTTATCTCTTATCAGTTCTTAGCTGTCTTCACTAGAGGCTCCAGAATTTCTCTTGTGACGGTTGTAACTGTCATATTAATAGCGCGAACTTTGGTCATATTAGTCTTAGGTACGATTAGACACCCCAGACTAAGCTTGGTCCTTTATCTTATCTCCCTCACCGATTATGATTATGGATATCTTGACAATCTGTACTCGTCGAAGCGGTCTTACACTTGTTTTTATTTACAATCGATTCTATTTTATTACTTTGTTTACCTATTATTTATAATTCATCTATTTTATCTCGTATATTTATCTATCTGGGAGTTTCCTACAATAGACTGACACTATTGAAACCTTTGGTCAAATCATTTTCGGTGTCATTTTCGATACTTGCCTAGAGATGGCGTACGTGTCTATTATATACAAGTTCCTCCCTGCAGTTAACCTCCCATTCCCTGTTATCCTTTA
>NC_134785.1:5443494-5453494 GCF_046742065.1 Oratosquilla oratoria | reverse complement strand
GACGAGAAAGAGAAGAGTGGACGAGAAAGAGAAGAGTGGACGAGAAAGAGAAGAGTGGACGAGAAAGAGAAGAGTGGACGAGAAAGAGAAGAGTGGACGAGAAAGAGAAGAGTGGACGAGAAAGAGAAGAGTGGACGAGAAAGAGAAGAGTGGACGAGAAAGAGAAGAGTGGACGAGAAAGAAAAGTGAACGAGGAAGATGAGTGAACGAGAAAGATGAGTGAACGAGAAAGATGAGTGAACGAGAAAGATGAGTGAACGAGAAAGATGAGTGAACGAGAAAGGTGAGTGAACGAGAAAGGTGAGTGAACGAGAAAGGTGAGTGAACGAGAAAGGTGAGTGAACGAGAAAGGTGAGTGAACGAGAAAGGTGAGTGAACGCGAAAGGCGAGTGAACGAGAAAGGTGAGTGAACGAGAAAGGTGAGTGAACGAGAAAGATGAGTGAACGAGAAAGATGAGTGAACGAGAAAGATGAGTGAACGAGAAAGATGAGTGAACGAGAAAGATGAGTGAACGATAAAGAGAAGAGTGGACGAGAAAGAGATGAGCGGACGAGAAAGAGATGAGCGGACGAGAAAGAATCGTAAACGAGAAAGATGAGTGAACGAGAAAGATGAGTGAACGAGAAAGAAGAGTGAACGAGAAAGAAGAGTGAACGAGAAAGAAGGGTGAACGAGAAAGAAGAGTGAACGAGAAAGAAGGGTGAACGAGAAAGAAGAGTGAACGAGAAAGAACGAGGGAGAGTGAAAGAACGAGGGAGAGTGAACGAGAAAGAACGAGGGAGAGTGAACGAGAAAGAACGAGGGAGAGTGAACGAGAAAGAACGAGGGAGAGTGAACGAGAAAGAACGAGGGAGAGTGAACGAGAAAGAACGAGGGAGAGTGAACGAGAAAGAACGAGGGAGAGTGAACGAGAAAGAACGAGGGAGAGTGAACGAGAAAGAACGAGGGAGAGTGAACGAGAAAGAACGAGGGAGAGTGAACGAGAAAGAACGAGGGAGAGTGAACGAGAAAGAACGAGGGAGAGTGAACGAGAAAGAACGAGGGAGAGTGAACGAGAAAGAACGAGGGAGAGTGAACGAGAAAGAACGAGGGAGAGTGAACGAGAAAGAACGAGGGAGAGTGAACGAGAAAGAACGAGGGAGAGTGAACGAGAAAGAACGAGGGAGAGTGAACGAGAAAGAACGAGGAGAGTGAACGAGAAAGAACGAGGGAGAGTGAACGAGAAAGAACGAGAGAGAGATAAACAGAACGAAAGTCAGAGAGTCAAAGAGAAAGAACGAGGGAGAGTGAACGAGAAAGAACGAGGGAGAGTGAACGAGAAAGAACGAGGGAGAGTGAACGAGAAAGAACGAGGGAGAGTGAACGAGAAAGAACGAGGGAGAGTGAACGAGAAAGAACGAGGGAGAGTGAACGAGAAAGAACGAGGGAGAGTGAACGAGAAAGAACGAGGGAGAGTGAACGAGAAAGAACGAGGGAGAGTGAACGAGAAAGAACGAGGGAGAGTGAACGAGAAAGAACGAGGGAGAGTCAACGAGAAAGAACGAGGGAGAGTCAACGAGAAAGAACGAGGGAGAGTGAACGAGAAAGAACGAGGGAGAGTCAACGAGAAAGAACGAGGGAGAGTCAACGAGAAAGAACGAGGGAGAGTCAACGAGAAAGAACGAGGGAGAGTCAACGAGAAAGAACGAGGGAGAGTCAACGAGAAAGAACGAGGGAGAGTGAACGAGAAAGAACGAGGGAGAGTGAACGAGAAAGAACGAGAGAGTGAGCGAGAAAGAACGAGAGAGTGAGCGAGAAAGAACGAGAGAGTGGGCGAGAAAGAACGAGAGTGGGGGCGAGAAAGAACGAGAGAGTGGGCGAGAAAGAACGAGAGAGTGGGCGAGAAAGAACGAGAGAGTGAGCGAGAAAGAACGAGAGAGTGAGCGAGAAAGAACGAGAGAGTGAGCGAGAAAGAACGAGAGAGTGAGCGAGAAAGAACGAGAGAGTGAGCGAGAAAGAACGAGAGAGTGAGCGAGAAAGAACGAGAGAGTGAGCGAGAAAGAACGAGAGAGTGAGCGAGAAAGAACGAGAGAGTGAGCGAGAAAGAACGAGAGAGTGAGCGAGAAAGAACGAGAGTGAGCGAGAAAGAACGAGAGAGTGAGCGAGAAAGAACGAGAGTGTGAGCGAGAAAGAACGAGAGAGTGAGCGAGAAAGAACGAGAGAGTGAGCGAGAAAGAACGAGAGAGTGAGCGAGAAAGAACGAGAGAGTGAGCGAGAAAGAACGAGAGAGTGAGCGAGAAAGAACGAGAGTGTGAGCGAGAAAGAACGAGAGTGTGAGCGAGAAAGAACGAGAGTGTGAGCGAGAAAGAACGAGAGAGTGAGCGAGAAAGAACGAGAGAGTGAGCGAGAAAGAACGAGAGAGTGAGCGAGAAAGAACGAGAGAGTGAGCGAGAAAGAACGAGAGAGTGATCGAAAAAGAACGAGAGAGTGATCGAAAAAGAACGAGAGAGTGATCGAGAAAGAACGAGAGTGATCGAGAAAGAACGAGAGTGATCGAGAAAGAACGAGAGTGAACGAGGAAGAACGAGATAATAAACGAGAAAGAACGAGATAATAAACGAGAAAGAACGAGATAATAAACGAGAAAGAACGAGATAATAAACGAGAAAGAACGAGATAATAAACGAGAAAGAACGAGATAGTAAACGAGAAAGAACGAGAGACTGAGCGAGAAAGAATGAATGAGAAAGAACGAGATTGAACGAGAAAGAACGAGATTGAACGAGAGTGAACGAGAAAGTGAACGAGAGCGAACGATAAAGAACGGGAGTGAACGATAAAGAACGGGAGTGAACGAGAAAGAACGGGAGTGAACGAGAAAGAACGGGAGTGAACGAGAAAGAACGGGAGTGAACGAGAAAGAACGGGAGTGAACGAGAAAGTGAACGAGAGCGAACGATAAAGAACGGGAGTGAACGATAAAGAACGGGAGTGAACGATAAAGAACGGGAGTGAACGAGAAAGAACGGGAGTGAACGAGAAAGAACGGGAGTGAACGAGAAAGAACGGGAGTGAACGAGAAAGAACGGGAGTGAACGAGAAAGAACGGGAGTGAACGAGAAAGAACGGGAGTGAACGAGAAAGAACGGGAGTGAACGAGAAAGAACGGGAGTGAACGAGAAAGAACGGGAGTGAACGAGAAAGAACGGGAGTGAACGAGAAAGAACGGGAGTGAACGAGAAAGAACGGGAGTGAACGAGAAAGAACGGGAGTGAACGAGAAAGAACGGGAGTGAACGAGAAAGAACGGGAGTGAACGAGAAAGAACGGGAGTGAACGAGAAAGAACGGGAGTGAACGAGAAAAAACGGGAGTGAACGAGAAAAAACGGGAGTGAACGAGAAAAAACGGGAGTGAACGAGAAAGAACGGGAGTGAACGAGAAAAAACGGGAGTGAACGAGAAAGAACAAGGGAGTGAACGAGAAAAAACGAGTGAACGAGAAAGAACGAGAGTGAATGTAAGAGGCTGGTAGATAAAGGTAGACAAGCCAGTCATGCATCGATACCGTGATTGCTTGACCAAGCAGTATTGCTTAAGACGTTTGTAACAGTCTCTGATAGGAGAAAGGGTGGAGGAGAAAATTGTATTGGTTCACGGGAGTAAAGTCACGCCCTTTGGGGAGGCACTTAGATGTAAGAGTAAAGATCATTGGACTAGGGAAGTCGTGACGTCGGTGCGAAGTGGCTTAGTGAGTATATTGAGGATTCCAGTTGGGAGTTCCTTGGTGTAAATTGACAAGTGTAATATCATTCGGGGAGAAAAGAAGAAAACTTTAACCTCCGTTTAATTCACCCTCGTAAAATAACATTACATACTTCCTACAGATGAAAATAGGTAATGGAACTTGAGTGACTAATCTACATGAAGACAATGAAGAAAAAGTCGAAGCGAGAAACGAAATATAATACTAAAGAAGGGAACAGTAAACCGTAGCCACTACTGTGGTAACGGAGAAAACGGAGGTAATAGTGAACGAGAAAGAACGAGTGAACGAAAAAGAACGAGAAAGAACGGGAGTGAACGAGGAGAGAGAACAAGGGAGAGAAATCGAGATAACGAGAAATAATGAATGAGAGAACGAGAAAGAAATCGAGAAAGGGCGAGAAAGAACGAGAAAGAGGACGAGAAAAAGAGAACGAGAAAAAGGGAACAAGAATAAGAGAACAAGTAAGAACGAGAGAATCAGGGAAGAAAGAACGAGAAAGAACGATAGAACAAGAAAGAAGAAAGAACGAGAGAATCAGAGAAGAAAGAACGAGAATGAACGAGCGAACAAGAACGAGAAACAAGAAAGAGAACAAGAACGAGAGAAGAAATAAGAACGAGATAATAAGAGAAGAAAGAACGAGAGAGCAAGAACGAGAAACAAGAAAGAACGAGAGAGCAAGAACGAGAAACAAGAAAGAACGAGAGAGCAAGAACGAGAAACAAGAAAGAACGAGAGAGCAAGAACGAGAAACAAGAACAAGAACGAGAGAACAAGAAAGAACGACAGAACGAAAGAGAAAAAACAAGAGAGCAAGAGAGAACGAGAGATCGAAAGGAGAAAACGTGAGATCGAAGGGAGAAAACGAGAGATCGAAGGGAGAAAACGAGAGATCGAAATAGAAAACGAGAGATCGAAATAGAAAACGAGAGATCGAAAGGAGACAACGAGAGATCGAAAGGAGACAACGAGAGATCGAAAGAGAAAACGAGAAATCTAAGAATAAAATGAGAGAACGAGAGAGAGAGAAAAGGGGATCGAGACATCACAGAATGATCTTGTGATCCCTGAGGGACTCCGCCACTGTCCCAGCCAGCTGCTATTGCTGCTGCTTCAAATAAGAACCAAGATCAAGAAGTTCTTGACGGCGTGTGTGCACACCCCAACACCAACAACGTAGAAGGAAGACCTAATTCACAGTAATCATTATCTCTTATTTTTTATTAGTTTGTTTTATCTATTAATCTATTTTCATTTATTGATTTATTCTTATAATTTTCCCCAACGGGAGAAGAACGCCGAAGAGAATAATTAACGTTCGTCTTCTAATCTCAACACCCTCACCTCATCTGGAGATGCTGCCAAGAGTGGCTGGCATTCGATCCCCGGACCAGGTTTAAGAACTATCAACTTGGACTATCCTCCACTTTCTTACATAAGGAGAACTGACAAGCAACGGTTTCCCTCGCCTTCCCATCAGTTGGGGACAAACACACGCTACACACACACACACACACGCAAAAAGTACACAAGCAAATGTATACAATGACATCTTCAGTGATACATTGCACCCGCGTGGTCACATCTCCAGTACAGTCTTTTTTGTCAGTCTCCACTCAGAGAACACATTGAAGGGCATAATTTAATTCGTGTTTCACAGCATGGTTTTCTCCAAGGGTAAGTCATGTGTGACTAATCTTCTATCCTTTTACACTAAGGTATATAAGGCGGCAGACAACAATGAAAATTACGATGTTATTTACCTTGACTTTAGCAAAGCGTTCGACAAAGTGCCACACCAGAGACTACTAAATAAAATCAAAGCCCATGGCATAGGAGGAAAAGTGTTAGAATGGATTAGAGCTTGGATTAGTAACAGAAAGCAACGGGTCACCATAAATGGAATAAAATCTAGGTGGGGCAATGTTACTAGCGGGGTTCCCAGGGCTCGGTTTTGGGTCCCTTGTTGTTCATTATGTATATAAACGACTTGGACGAAGGGTTAAATAGTGATGTTAGTAAGTTTGCGGACGACACTAAAATAGGACGCCTAATTAGGTCAGGAGACGACGCCCAGATTCTGCAGGATGACCTTAATAAGCTGTTAACATGGTCGGTGAAGTGGCAAATGAACTTCAATATCTCTAAGTGTAGCGTGTTAAACGTAGGGCTACACAACCCCGAAAATAGATACAACTTAGATAACACGTTTTTAGAAAAATCTGAGTGCGAGAGGGACTTGGGAGTTCTGGTGAGTCCGGACCTTAAAACCAGGAAGCAGTGTATTAGCGCCAGAAATAAAGCTAACAGTGCATTAGGTTTCATTGCTAGGACGGTAACGAATAGAAGTGCAGAGGTAATTATTAAACTCTACCTAGCGATAGTTAGACCCATCCTTGACTATGCGGTACAGTTTTGGTCTCCGTCCTACAGAATGGACGTAAATTCATTAGAATCAGTACAGAGAAGAATGACCAAAATGATACAAGGACTCGGAAATTTGCCTTACGAAGAGAGGCTTAGGCACCTAAACTTACACTCTCTGGAAAGACGCAGAGTGCGAGGTGATCTAATAGAAGTGTTCAAGTGGATCAAAGGCTATAACAAGGGTGATGCAAACAAGGTCATCATAATAAAACAGCAGGGCAGGACTCGCAGTAATGGGTACAAACTGGACAAATTTAGATTTAAGAAGGAAATAGGCAAGAATTGGTTTACTAATAGGGTGGTCGATGAATGGAATAAACTTAGTAACCATGTAGTAAGCGCTGAAACTATCAGTTGTTTTAAAAAACGATTAGACAACTTTATGGATGGGGATGACAGGTGGTGATGGATACGGAGCTGCCTAGTGTAGGCCTTATGGTCTTTTGCAGTCTCCTTTAT
Source organism: Oratosquilla oratoria (assembly GCF_046742065.1). Taxonomy (NCBI): domain Eukaryota; kingdom Metazoa; phylum Arthropoda; class Malacostraca; order Stomatopoda; family Squillidae; genus Oratosquilla; species Oratosquilla oratoria. The sequence goes on along the minus strand of NC_134785.1, from coordinate 5,446,862 downwards.
TTCTTATGTTCTTATGTTCTTATAAGGGAATCGTTAAGATTGGTTGATAGTGGTCTTGCCAGCGTGTCTATCCTCATTTAGAAAACATCTAAACTACAGGTCTCCCTTACTCTACAACGAACAAATAAAATCTATTCATGGTACATAAACACTTATATAAATAAATATAATATACATCTTCCATTAAGTATCTAGTGCATTTCTAGATCACATTCGCACCCAGAAACTCTCTTAAACTGAATAAAATAATTTGAAAATAATAGAATACTTAAGATGTATTGATTTTGACACATTAAGTCATAGCCTCCGTTGAGTTTTAGTATTAAATACACTAGGTAATTTATGATCACGTTGTATTCTTTTGTCAACACTATTGTAATAATACAACGGCAATGCAATGGAATATGCATCGAGCGAAGCGTTGTGCATCATGGGTGGTCAGGATCAAGCGTCCTCGAGAGCAGACCGGAGGCCCCGGACAATGCACCAACCCTTCTATTCTTGTGAACAATCTCGCACCGCTGGAGGGAGGGAAGGAGGGAGGGAGGGAGAAAGGAGAGAGAGAGAGGAGAAAGGAGAGAGAGAGGAGAAAGGAGAGAGAGAGGAGGGAGAAGGGAGAAAGGAGAAAGAGAGAGGGAGAGAGAGAGAGAGAGGGGGGGGGAGAGAGGGAGAGAGAGAGAGGGAGAGGGAGAGAGGGAAGAGAAGAAGGAGAGAGAGAGGGAGAGAGAGGGAGGGAGAGAGGGGAGAGAGAGAGAGGGAGAGAGAGAGCGAGGGAGAGAGAGAGAGGAGAGAGAGAGAGAGAGAGAGAGAGAGAGAGAGAGAGAGAGAGAGAGAGGGAGGGAGAGAGGGGGGGTGTCCGAGTGTGAAAAAGCGAGCGAGAGAAAATCAGTGTGAAAGAGCGAGCGAGCGAAAGTTAGAGGAAGAGACAGAGAGAGTAGGGTGTTGTGCCCTGTAACTCTCCACCCTTTCAAATAAACATGATTTACTGTTCCCGTCTGATACACAACCTCCCTCAGTCTCATGGGTTCCCTGCTTGACTTGTACGTCTATTCTGCCTGTCGTCAGGTGATTTTATCCAAATGGGGTGGGGGTTGAGAACTCCCCTTTTATTCCTCATTCAACACAGAGAGAGAGAGAGAGAGAGAGCGAGAGAGAGCGAGAGAGAGAGCGAGAGAGCGAGAGAGAGAGAGAGAGAGAGAGAGAGAGAGAGAGAGAGAGAGAGAGAGGGTGGAGCCGACTCATGACCTCTGAAGGATTAAGCCAGTCCTGTTAAACTTGTAGTTAACTACCTGGGGTGAGGATAGAAGCACTGGGAAACTATAATATCGAATATGTACACAGTGACTTATTAAATGATATAGACTTTGTTCTTTGTGTCCCTATATTCCTCATTTTTTCCTCCTGTAAAAGTTTTCCGTCCATATATCTTTATATAAAACCAAGAAGCACAAATAAAGAACAATACCCATATAAAATTAAAAAGGAAATAAATGAAAAATAATCCATATCTTAGCCCAACACAAAAAGTTTGTTTATTACAACGGATGCTAAAACAGCAGTCCACACACACACACATAATATATATATATATATATATATATATATATATATATATAAATATATATATATATATATATATAGATATATATATATATTAAAAATAAACGAACAAGAAAAATATGTAGATAGGGGAAAAAATCCACATTTCAGACATCCACATGCACACCGTTTCTCAGACGAATCCAACTACCCCTTGAGCCCAAGGCGTTCGGTTGGCGAGGTTCCCGACGCAGGCTGGGTCTGCTGCTCCTAGCAACGGAGTTACCAAGTCGCGATTTTCTCTTTTCCCCCTCCATGGCGATGCGTGTTCCCACCGACCCTCCCTTTATCATCCAAGATTCGATTACAACTCTCTCCCGCAACTTTTGTTATCTCCTGATAAGTGCTTTTAAATCGCTGTGCTCCTTCGCTCAGTGACTCATATTTGTTCAAGATATAAAATTAAATAAAAATAGGTATATCAATAAGTACACAAAATTAAATAAAAAATAATAATCCAATTAATAAACAAGTAGAAAAAATAAATTAATAAACAAAAAATAGTGTAATAAAATAAATTACCATAGCAATCATATATGATACATAATTTTTTTTTAAATAAACGAGAGAAATATAATCGGATAAATAGGTAAACAAGTAATTAAATAAATGAATAACTAATTATGATAAATAGACAAAATTAAACTGAATCGCTCGACGCTGGGTAAACATTGTTGTACACTATTGCCATATCTATTATTACATTTATCATCATATATCTATTACACCATTTCAGCCCCTTCTATTACAGAACCGATTTCATATTAGCACCATGTCGCCTAGCATTAGTTCGTGAGGGGGGGGGGACTGAGAAGTGAGAAGAGAAAGGAGAGAGGAGAGAGAGAAGGAGCGAGAGAGAGGGAGGAGCGAGAGAGAGGAAGGAGAGAGAGAGAGGAAGGAGAGAGAGAGAGGGAGGAGAGAGAGGGAGGAGAGAGAGAGGGAGGAGAGAGTGTGTGTGTGAAGGAGAGAGAGAGGAAGAAGGAGAAAGAGAGAGGGAGAAGGAGAGAGAGAGAGGGAGAAGGAGAGAGAGAGAGAGGGAGAAGGAGAGAGGAGATAGAGAGAGAGAAGGAGAGAGGAGGGAGTGAGGAGTGAGGAGTGAGGAGAGAGAGTGAGGAGTGAGGAGAGAGGAGAGAGAGTGAGGAGAGAGAGAGAGAGAGAGAGAGAGAGAGAGAGAGAGAGAGAGAGAGAGGGAGAGAGAGGGAGAGAGAGGGAGAGAGAGGGAGAGAGAGGAAGGGGGGGCGGAGGGAGAAGGAGAGAGAGAGCCGGAGAGAGAGAGCCAGAGGGAGGAGAGAGAGGGCGAGAGGGAGAAGGAGAGAGAGGGCGAGAGGGAGAAGGAGAGAGAGGGCGAGAGGGAGAAGGAGAGAGAGGGCGAGAGGGAGAAGGAGAGAGAGGGCGAGAGGGAGAAGGAGAGAGAGGGCGAGAGGGAGGAGAGCGATGGCGAGAGGGAGGAGAGCGATGGCGAGAGTTACATGGAGGACAAAACGAAGAGCAACAGACCTATGTACTGGTCCCCACGAGGCTGTTTCGTCACTTAATCTAAATCTATCTAGAAGTAAAATAATACTAGACGGGGATTTGCAGTTAAACGTTCCTATACTCTATCTACGAGTAAAATAATTCTAGTCGATGATTTGTAGTTTAAGTAAATGCCGAGACGTTTCATGAATACTTCTACAGTGCAACAATCAATGACGTTGGATGGTAGATCATTCCATATTTTAACAACGCAATTGAAGAAACGTATTTGGCCAAGTCTGTTTGAAAACGTT
>NC_134785.1:5408494-5423494 GCF_046742065.1 Oratosquilla oratoria | reverse complement strand
CACAAACAAAATAATTATATAGACATCTTACCTAGAGCCTTCATGAATTCATCAAAGTTCTCAGATGAGTCCAGGGTATATTTGCCGGTAACAGACATGTTGGCTGTGATGTTGGTGTCAGCGGAAGAGGAGGAGAAAGCCGTGTGAACCGAATGAAGGCTTCTAACGGACAGGCAGCATTTGTGAATAGGTAGCTCTCTCAACGCCGCGCCGGGGCGAAGAAGCGGCGCGGGAGGAAGGGGGAGGAAGGGGGTGGAGAACATGACGCGTTCCCACCGGGCCTCGTGTTCGGGCCAGACGCCGGTTGGGTGGTGGTGGTTGGAGCATGGGTGGTGGGTGGGCAGAGGTCTGAGAATAACGCTGAGCCACTAGGCTTGACCAAAGTCCAATTACCCGGACCTCATGGACTGAACAAAGGGTATTTCATGTCTGACAAGGGGATAACAATGCTACTGAGATAATTAATACTTCATACAGTTAATCAGCCATTCCGAGTCCACAGCAGAACGAAGGCCTCTCCCAAACTATCCCATAAGACGCATGACTACGCCTTATCTGCTACGTCACTCCTGCAAAATTCTGTTTCGTTTCTTTACCTTGTGTCTGGTCTCTATCCACATTCCCATTTCGCGTCGTGCAGTCACACAATTCCTCAATTCCCTAGCGGCTTGAGATTGCCCACAAGGATAGAAGCGCTGGTAAACTACAGCCTATGACAACAACAAAATGTGAACAACTTAAGTGAAACTGTTTCATGTACTTCATAACGTCACGCCTTCCTGACGTCACGGCCTCCTGACGTCACGCCTTCTAGGCGTATCACATTCCTGACCAAGATCTAAGAATATAAGGTCTAACCAGTTCCGACCGAATTTCGAGGGAGTTGGCGCAGCGGGCCCGTGAACGTCACCTGGCTGTTCAAAGTGGGGTTGGCGGGTCCTATAGCTGTCAGTTGAAGCTGGTGCGTCGTTTGGGAAAGACGTTCCCTTCGCTCGCACCGCTCCACGCAATTAGTTATATTCTGACAAATATTATATAAAATATATATATAAATATATATAAAATATTATAGTTCCTGTCTATATATATGAATATATAATATATATAAAATATTATAGTTCCTGTCTTCCTTGGCGTTTCACAGTTTTCTTCAGTGTTTCACAAAGAGAAAATGGACTCAGCCTAATGACGTCAGAAGCTGCGCAGAAGAATTCAAACGGTCTGACCTGTATATTTAGACCTTGTTCCTGACGTCAAGCCCTCATGACATTACGACCTCCTGACGGCACACCCTCCTGACGTCACTGCCTCCTCCAGTATCACCCCTCTTCGAGCTCTCCTGAAGTTTATTTCAACACTTTCAGGATTAGTTGGTGCCTGAACACAAAATATGTACAGTGTTATATACATAACGATATATTATCATACTTATAAAGAAGAGTGACTAGGTTTTCTGTTGACTTGTAGCCACTGGGTGTGGGGCACTAAGGGGGTTGCTTAAACCACATAAATTTTTTAGGACCCTCCCGAAATTCTGTGAAAAAACATGGAAATGGCAATAGCGATTATGATAATGATAATATTAATACTACTAATAATAACAGTAATAATGTGGTGATGCTTGTTTGGTGACAAAACAGCACCACGTTGTACTGGCGATAATATTAGCATCGCGTGCGTGGGCCCCCACTAAAGACGAGCGAAACCCGGTAACATAATTAAATCTTGTTGAGGTAAAGCTTTTCTTATCTAGATACTAAATATATGGCATAACCCCGCTGACCCACAAACAAATAAGGCTCTATTCAGCCATGGCCAGGTGTCCCGAGTGGGCGTGTTGTAGGACTTTTAGGTACTTATGCCTTTGGTCAACATACTATACAAAGAAATGAAAATGACCCATGATAGATGCTAAGGACGACTAGATCCAGCATTGAGGAGGAGTTTTACCCTTTTCAGAGGTCTCGTTTTAAGCCAACAAGCAAAGAAAGTCAGTCTGAGTTTAGTGGGGAAATTGTGCCGATCACTCTAGCAATCTAAGTTCCGAGTTTGAGTTATCGGACTTTGACAATCAGTCTGGGTTAAGACTGCGTCCCAGGGATAACCATATATTGTATCTGAACATCTTAGTCCAGCATTCCCGCATTCTACACTAATTTACAATATCAAGAGATGCAACACATAAAATATAAATAATATAAAGAAGATATAGTCTCATTCAATACCATCATTATCGATATAAAACAAAAGGATATATTAAACACATTTTATAAATACTCGAGACTTCCCTCTAGCCAGCTAACAAACAGCCAACCTAGAGTCTAAAGATGGGACGACAATAACAATGAATAAAGAATGAAACAAAAATATTCACAACAATATATTATCAATATTATCACATACTATCATACTTGGCATAATAACAGTTTATTCGGTACATTTGTATGCAAGGCGTTCTAGTAGAATACGTAGAAGGAAAAGTATAATAAAATAAGCCCTCAATATAGTAGAAATAGCACACACACACACACACACACACACACACATTTCAAGTACTAGTCACGAAACTGGTAGGAGGTTCTCTACCAGTGGGGTGAAAGAGGATAATCTACCCCTAATTGTTATCACACTGGGCTATTTTTCCTCCCACATCCTACCTCCAACCTCCATTTGAATAACTACAATATGACTTCGCTTACAGAAATCTAGACTTCTCTAAAAACATTTCAACAATATGTCTAATATTCGTATTGGTTTACAATGTCTTAGTTTATCATTCAGCTTTGATATATAAATATATATGACAGAAAGATTTTTGGAGTTCTGAAAAATAAACTATTGTAACCGAAGTCATTTTTAATCAAACGAACTCTCAACTGTTGGCGCTGGTGAAGCCCGTGGAAGCCCAGTGTGATAACACTAGAGGGTTTCAGGGTGTTGCAATATTAGGATTAGAAATTCACTTTACGAAGGCAGGCCTAGGGACCTTAACTTCCACTATGGAGATACGTAGAGTACGGGGTAATCTAATACAGGTATTCATACGAGTCAAGGGCTTTAATAAGGGTAATGTAGGGAAGGTAATCATATTAAGACAGCAGGGCAGGACTCGTAATAATGGATTTAAATTGGACAAATTTAGATTTAAGAAGGAAATAGGCAAGAACTGGTTTACCAATAGTGTGGTTAAAAAATGGAATAGACTTGGTAACTGTACAATGAGCGCTAAAACAAAGAGTTGGTTGTTTTAAGTGAAGATTAGATATATTAATGAATAGGGACGATAAGCTGCAATGAACATGAAACTTCCTAGTATAGGCCCTATAGTCTTTTACAATCTCCACCATTCTTATGTTTCTATGTTTTCTATAAACTTAAAGTCTTCAGATTCTTCTATATCTGTAGTCTTTGGGACAGACAGACACACACACACACACACACACACACACACACACACACACACACACACACATATATATACATATATATATATATATATATATATATGTATAATATACATATATATATATATATATATACATATGTATATATATATATATATATATGTGTGTGTGTATGTGTGTATATGTATATATATATATACATATACATTTATATATACACACATTCATATGTATGTATATATATATATATATATATGTATATATATATATATATGCAGAAAGATCACTATAAACAACACGTGATCCACAAATTTTGCTGGTAACCACAAAAGAAGTCAGAAAGAAACAGTAATTCCCAAGCGCTTTCGTGTGAAGAACACGAAAGCGCTTGGGAATTACTGTTTCCTTCCTATTTCCTTTGTGGTTACCAGCAATATATGTATATATATACATATATATATATATGTACTATATATATATATATATATATATATGTACTATATATATACATATATATATATATGTACTATATATGTATATACATATATATATATATATGTACTATATATATATATATATATATCATTCATATATAATATATATATATATTTATAATGTACATATATACGAGTATATGCATATATATATGCATATATATATATGTATATATAGTATATATATATATAATATATATACACACACACACACACACACACGAGGGTGTATCGTAAAGTTTTAATTATGACCGTGAGGTAAATGAGTCAGAAACTTCATTTATATTTGTGGTTCTTATGACTTCTCTACATAGCCACCGTCCAGAGTCACACATTTTTCTCATCGTTTCTTGACCTTCCGCAGCCCGCCGTTGTAGTTCTCAGATTGCGTTGAAAACCACTGTTCCACCTCTTGAATGACGTCATCTGTGTCATCAAATCGCCGACCCCGCAGTGGATTTTTCATCTCTGGGAACAAGAAAAAGTCGCTTGGGGCGAGATCGGGAGAATAGGGCGGATGCGGCAAGATTTCATAGCCACATCGCCTTGTTTCCACAACCAAAGCTTGAGATGAGTGAGCGGGTGCATTGTCGGCAAGGAGACGGACTCCTTTGGTGAGCATACCGCGGCGTTTCTTCTTCAGAGCATCTCGCAACTTGTTCAGAAGTGTGCAGTAGTATGCGCTAGTGATGGTCTGACCCTTTGCAAGGTAGTCTGTGAGGATGACTCCACGACAGTTCCAAAAAACCGACATCATGACCTTCCCTGCGAACTTCTGCACCTTAGCCTTCTTGGGGGGGAGGGGATGTTTTTTGTGCTTCCACTCCTTGCTCATCTCTTTGGTCTCTGGATCATACAGATAGATCCAACTTTCGTCCATAGTTACCAGACGACCAAAGAAATCCTCTTCATCCTGCTCCAAAAGAGTCAACATCTGCCTCGACAGGTCACGCCGTGTTTGCCTTTGGAGAGGAGTCAGTAAGCGCGGAACCCAGCGTGCTGACACCTTAGACATGTGCAGTTCGTCGTGAATAATTTTCCACACACTGCCGTAACTAAGACCAGTCTCATGCATGATCACGTGGATGGTTACTCGTCGGTCTTCCAGGATAAGATCCTCCACTTTCTTCACTGTGGCCGCACTGTCCGTGAGTGATGGTCGTCCAGTTCTTGGCTCGTCTGTGAGGGACATGTGGCCAGTTTGGAAATTCCTTTTCCATCTCACAACAGTGTCATATGACGGGCAATCATCACCATAGACAGCCTTCATTTCATCATGCATTTGCCGGGTACTATAATCCTTCAAATACAGGAACTTAATCACCCTGCGAGCCTCAATCTTTTCTATCTTGCAGGTTAGTGACATCTAGCGCCACCTGTAAATAAATAAATAAATAAATAAATAAACTTCAGAGAACATTTTTCCACCATCATGCACATGAGGACCAGTGGTTACACTGACAAAATTTCATCAACAGCTGAATAACTTCCTGGTGATAATTAAAACTTTACGATACCCCCTCGTATATATGTATATATATATATATATATATATACAGATATATATATACATATATATATATATATATATATATATGTATATATACATATGTATACATATATATATATTTATATATATACATATATATATATATACATATATATGTATATATGTATATATATACAGTATATATATATATATATATGTATATATGTATATATATACAGTATATATATATATATATATAAAGTATATATATATATATATATATATTATATATGTATTTTCTGTTTTAACGTCACAGACAAGATTAACAGTTAAAGTAATTCTTTTGAATAAAACAAAATTGTAAAATAGGGGGAGGGCGAGATAGTGTGTCATGTGATGGAAAGGGTGCAAGGGGTAAAGGAATAAATAGATAAATAAAATTAAAACAAAAATGAAGCGTGGGTTCGGATCTAATTATCCAATGCAGGATCACGGGTCTACCCCACTGGGCAAGATACAACCTCTGTATTAACCTTTATATATTTGAAAGACAAACTAAATCCTTCTTCTGAGATATATATACATAATATATATATATATATATATATATATATATATATATATATATACATATATTATATATATATATATATATATATATGTTGATGCATCACATCTAGCCAAGCTCCTAATATTCTAGAAATATATACTTGAAGCACTGTACATACATATCAGAAGACTTAATAATTTTGGTTCTGGCTAATTTCAGCATATTTCGTTCTGATCAAACTCAGACCTGAGAGGGTTTCCGATCGATTTCATACGAGTCCGATCGAAATCTGTTGACTTAATCTTAACCTGGTAATATTATTGATACATGTGGATGTCAAAAATGCTCTTCATAGTCGACCAACATCGTGTTTATTACTGCAAATACATAAGAAATCGACCTGCATACACACACACACACACACACACACACACACACACACACACACACACACACACACACACACACACACACACACACACACACACACACACACACACACACACACACACACAATACACGCACATCGATCGAAGCCATGCATGCAGCTCTCATCCCGGAAGGGTATGACCTGTCGATCACGAGTCTAACATGTGATCCGAAACCATGGTAACACACACATGATTAGCTGGTGTAGTGGTTAATGTCTCGGGGCATCACACATAAAGTCCACAGTTCGAGCCCTGCTCCTGGGTTGAAAAGCTTTCACTGATACTTCAAATCGTTACTGTCCTCTTTGAGCAAGGGAAATTTGTGTGTCTGTATTTACCTAGTTGTATTTACCTAGATTTATTATACGGGAAGGGGAGCTATGCTCATGGTGACACGTTTTTGTATCTCGCAAGATCAAGTTTGTTCTTAAATTCTTGTATTGTGTTTGTACACACTATTTTTTCATCCAAATCTATCACTCTGTGTGGGAAGCTGATCTTTTTCAGGTCTCTTCTGTAGTTATCCTTTTTGAGTTTCATTGCATGTCCTCTTGTGTTTCCTCTGTCCCACTGTAATAAGTCCTCTCTATCAAGGCGTTCTTTACCTTTCATAATCCTGTAGATATTTAGTAGGTCTTCTCGCTCTCTTCTTTGTGCCAGGGTTGGCAATTCTAGTTCGGCCAGTCTTTGTTCATATGTCAGGTTTGAAAGTGTTGGGGCCATCTTTGTCGTTGCTCTTTGTATTCTTTCTAATTTTTTTATATTCTTTTTTGTACTGGGTGACCAGTTTTGGCCTTATCAGTGTTTGTAATATTTTCTTAATCATTTCCTTATCCAGGTATGTAAAGGCCACCTTTTTTGATCTCAACAAATTGTATGTTTCTCCGACTATTTTGTTTATATGTTTATCTGGCGACATGTCTTTGGTGATGATTACTCCTAGGTCCCTTTCAGAATTTACTTTCTTTACTTCTTTTCCATCAATTTTATACTGTCCTGATATTCTCTTCTTGTTTTTTCCAAATTCAATTATACTGCACTTCTTGATGTTGAATTCTACCTACCATCTCTTGCTCCACTCTGAGACTTTGTTCAGATCACTCTGTAATGAGTAACAGTGACTCATTCTGTAATGAGTCACAGTCTGTGGACTTTTGCGTCATCCGCAAAACAGTTCATGTAGCATTCAATGCCTTCGTCCATGCCATTTGCATGTATAGCAAACATTATCGGAGTTAATACTGACCCCTGTGGGACGCCACTACTCATTTCTTCCCATTTTGAATATTTGTTTCTGAACACCACTCTCATTTTTCTTCCATGTAGGAAGTCCTCCATCCAATTCAATAGTTTTCCATGTATGCCTCCTCTTGTTTCCAGTTTATATAGCAATTTTCTGTGTGGTATCTTATCAAATGCCTTTTGTAAGTGTGCGTGCGTGTGTGTGTATGTGTGTGTGTGTGTGTGTGTGTGTGTGTGTGTGTGTGTGTGTGTGTGTGTGTGTGTGTGTGAGTGTAAAGTTCACAGCGTTACTCAAAAATCGGCCGATATATGAACTCTGAGCTCTCATTCAGGAGGATGACAGCTGGTGATCACGGGTCTAACACGTGACCCAAGACCATGGTGACTAACACGTGACCCAAGACCATGGTGACTAACACACATATGCATATGTGTGCAAAGAGGTAAAACGTCTGACCTAAATATAATATTCTGAAAACGCGCGCGCACGCACGCACGCGCGTGGGTGTGCATTCATGCGGGTAACATTCAAGAGAGCGGAGTTGAGAGCCGACTCAAGGAAAGGATTGGAACGAGAACAAGAGATCGGTATAACAAAAGGAGAAGTATTGGGGGAGGGGACAGTGATTGGGTGGAGTGGTCCCGGAGGTTGGCGGTTCACATCTGATGCACACACACGCACACGCACACACACACACGCGCGCGACTTACACGACTTGTGGCACAGTGGTAGAGTTCCTAGCTGCTACTACGGCGGTCCGGGTTTGAATACCGCCCAAGGCTGAAATAATTTCAGTATCGCTGCTCTGCGAGTCGTTACTCCAACTCTCGTGGGCGGGGGGTTGGGGATGTGTGTGCGTGTAAGGTCACAGCATAACCCATAGATCGGCCATATACGAGCTCTGAGGTCTCTTCCGGGAGGGAATTAACTGTCGATCACGAGTCCAACACGTGATCCAAGACCATGGTGAATCACACACGTATGATGTTACTGACTGCATGTTTTATGCAATTGATATATTAGGGTCTGCTTCCTCCTACGGACCAGAGTCGCTCGTCATTCTCTTCATGATTAAAGGACTTATCTCCGCTTAGAAGAAAAATTTCGATAATTTTTAGCTTCTAATTATATCTTCCTTTGTTCTGTTGCCCACATTATCTGTCCTTGACCACCTTCTCTTTGACTTCGCCTCTTCGGCGCCACATTGTTCCCAAGGATAGAATCGCTGGTTATTGATAACGAAATACTGAATAGGGTGTTTGGTGTTTTACGTGATAGTGAATGATAATGACTTTTATTATTTTTTGTGAAAATTTAGTTACTGTGATAATATGTCGGTGATAAGAAATTTTAATGACATGCATGAGGCATTATCACACTAAGTTACTTTTCCTCCGACATTTGGAGCAGACTTGCAGTCCGCAGCTTCTGGGAAGGAATCTGACATGCTGGCGGAAAATAATTTTCCTCCTGTATATCAAATAATACTATATGTAAATTGTTGAGAAGACTAAATAGTTTACTATAGGGATTTTACGGCGGAAATAAATTCTGGAGGTAGGCGGTAACGCCAATTAATTTGACGTTGGAGGAAAAATAGCCCAGTATGATAACGACTTCCGTGGTGGCAACAATCTACACGGAGGAAAAAGACTAAACTAAGAAACCAGTGTAAAATGAAGAAATCAAAATCCAAACTTCCATTTGAAAAAAAAGTGATGCAGTGGAACTTAGTCTGCGTAAGAAGAAATACAAATACTATATATGTAAAAAAAAATATGGAATAAAAGTGAAAGTGGCAACTGATATGGAAGAATGTGCTGAGTTTGTTGAATGCAGACCGTGCTGGGAGCCAGGTCATCAAGACGTGTTATGCCTCTGTTCTTGCAATGAATTGTACCGTTGCAAGGAGGAACGTTCAGGCACACCAAATCAACTCAATGTTATACTAGATAGAGATAACATTGTATATGAATACACCAGAAAGGTATTACAAACCTCCATCAATTTGAACAGACAGTAGAGAGCATTCAAAACCAGCTGGGGTTCACTTTAGAACGACTAAAATAATGGCAGCAAGGTCTAGATTTTGAATGTGACTATCAGAATGTAACCCTTATATATATATCACTGGTGAAAAATGTAGTAACACATTTGTAAATCACAACTAACACCACAGTCGGACGCAAGAAAGAGTTGCGTAAGCGAAACTATATATTTCGATTGCTAACTGCAATCCTCTTCAGTCACTACTGAAGAGTATTGCAGATAGTTGTGGTGTTAGTTGTGATATATATATATATATATATATATATATATATATATATGTATATATATATACATATATTATGTGTATATACATATATGTATATATATATATGTAATATATATATATACATATATATATATATAATATATATATATATTTATGTATGTATGTATAACAGAAATGACCAATAAGGGTGAGAATGCCAAAAGTAATATGGAAAACATTGAGCAAAGTGGAAACGCAAGTAGTGTAAAGCACACTTTACAAGGTCACTTGATAGTAAGCATACATGCATATACCAATACTGACAATAAGCATACAAGTCGAACTGGATATTATAACTTAAGGAAAAGGGATAGAGAGAGAAGTTTAGGGGAGAGACAGTTTTGAAAGGAAATACAATACAGGGGAGAACAGACAGGAACGACACCAGTTGTTTGGTTTCTTATTTATAAGAGGACTTTCACCTCTTTCGCTCCGTTGTTATAAATACATAGACCAAGCTTTCTTCCTTATAAAGGAGTGGCCTGCCAAGGCATGCACCTATATGCATTCATCCATCCCAGACCCATTCACTGTCCCTTCTGTCTTAGCTCCTTGTGAATGACGGGACATCCCTGCCTAACGGCCACTGCTTCATTCAGAAGCAACGCACCAAGGCACATAAATAAATGAATAAATATATGAAAATAAAAATAAACAAAACAGAATAATAATCATTTAAAAAGGATAATAAAAAAGAGAAAGAGAGAGTGAAAACTGTAAGGAGTGCAAGTTGTGTGTGTGTGTGTGTGTGTGTGTGTGTGTGTGTGTGTGTGTGTGTGTGTGTGTGTGTGTGTGTGTGTGTGTGTGTGTGTGTGTGTATGTGTGTGTGTATGTGTGTGTGTGTGTGTGTGTGTCATATGAAAGTAATGAAGTATACAGTATGATTCTAATGGAGTTTTTCGTTTCAAGTGTCAAAGAGGAGCCACTGTGCCAGAGACTGCCAATGAGCAGGAGGGTGCAGAACTTTGCAAAATAATGCATGGACACTATGAAAATTAGGAATGTGAACATAAAAAAGAGAAAACAAATATATGGTAAAGACAAGGTTGTTTTTCTTACCAGTCTTTATTTTGCTTCTTCATGTCTTGTCTTTCCCTGTTCTTTTCTTGTTCACCTTTTCTTTTCTCTTTTTTATTTATTTTTCTCTTTCTTCTTCTCTTTCCTTTTCTCTTTCTTCTCTTTTCCTTTCTTTTTTCTTTCCTCTCGTTCTTCTTCTCTTCTCCTTCTTCTTGTTCTTCTCCTCTCTTCCTCTTCTCGTTGTTCCTCTTTTTTTTCTTCTTCTTCCTTTTTCCTGTCTCTTTTTTTTTTACCAGACACCCTTGTTATAGACCCAAACTCTTGCGCCACCCTTTTCCCTACCGCTGCATCCCATCGCATACACCACAAGATTGTCCATCAGGAGAGAAACACCTGTTTTGACTGATTTGTTGTTTTTGGCGCCGCAACATTGTGGTCATATTGCGCCGCTACAAAATGGGCAGCAAAGTTGGTGGGTTGAAATATCCGTATAAGAAAAAAAGTTGTATGATTGATGATGATGGATCGGTTTAACGTCGCGATCTCCCTCTATCAGGAAGTTAGGACGATTCCCAATACAGAGGAAATTGTAGCATGGGGAATTAATGAACCATGACCTGGGTTCAACTCGCTGGCGGAAAGGTTCGAACTGCCGTCAACTCGACCTCCGCCGCAAGTAGCGACTCTCTAACCTGAAGGTACAAATGAAAATTGGGGGTGAGCCAGCAAAAATAACCATAACAAAAATATTGAAAAGTGGAGCTGTAAGTTATCTATTCATTATCTATCTATTATTTATTGAGAAGCCCAGCCTTCTCAATAAACATGAGTGTCTCCAGAACAGTGACGTGCAGAGGTATGATGGTGACCGGGGCTAACTCCTTGATTGTACGAGGCCCCAAAGATTCATATGGAAGTCCTCAAAGCACTGAGAAATATTAAGAAAAAGGAATATATTTTGAACATGTGAACACAGGCAAAACATAAACACTTTATTTGATTTAAATATTAATCATCCAAATTGATAAATTTTCCCCCAAATGATCTGATTGAATGACACACACACACACACCCTATTTGGACGCCTGGGCCCACGGCCCCTTCGCCTCCCCCACTCTGCACGTCACTGCTCTAGAAACGCTGGTAAAATCGGCCATCACATCCCTGGGTACGGTGCATACAGAACCCACACAATCTACGTTATCCTCATCTTTACACAACTATCAGATCTGCTATCTTGTAGGGGTCAAGAGGTCTTATCGGTGCAGACTTCTTCACCTCCAGACGACCTCACAGACAATGCACACTTATCGTTCTCCATGGACTTGGAGAGTTTCTGAACTTGATGTCCAGCACCCTAAAGATTGCAAATGATGTTCATGAACTTAAGCAGTGAAAAAAATAGACCGCCTGGTATAGTTCGTGTGCTGCAAGTGGTCTCCATAAACTTCACACACACACACACACACACACACACACACACACACACACACACACACACACACACACACACACACACACACACACACACACACACACACACACACACACACACACACACACACACATATATATATATATATATATATATATAGTCACTTTCCGAGTTACGACGTACGCGAGTTACGACCACCCGTACTTACGACCACGTCAAGTAGATACCTATAATGAGTTTACTATATATGTCTGGCAGCACAGCGCGTAAGATAGTTGTGGTAGCCCGGCATCGCGTACGACAGTTATGGCAGAGATGGAAAAGTTACTATACACATGGTTGGAAGATAATAGGCAAAGAAATGTGAGAGTGATGTTGCAAGCAGTGCAAAGTAAGACTACAAGTTAATTTCGGATGTCGAAATGACGTGCAGGTGAAGAATACGCTTCACATGGATTCATAGCGAGTGCAGGGTGGTTTCGTCGCTTTCAAGAGCGTTACCAGGTTCACCACGTGTTGTCGAAAGGTGAGGCTGCTAGCAGTGATGCGCCTGCACCTAAGGCATTTGTGGAAGAGTTTGATAAATTAATCAAAGATGAAGGATATTTACATACTTACGACCACGTCTAGCAGATGCCTATTATGAATTTACTAATAAGAATACTCTATTATAAGTATTTTTTTCTTTGACCTACCATATCATATTAATAACTAAACAACTGAAAACAATACTGTATACAACTGTAGGAGAAAAGCCAAACGCAGAGTATAGGATCCTATGTATTTAACGTTTCGCCCAGCAGGGCTTCTTCAGAAATAACATAAAGGACAAACATTTTCCCTACTTTTATCTTGGCTTTTTATAAGATTGCCAACTGTTACCGAGCTGGTGTTAATGTTGTGAAAACCAACTCGGTAACGGTTGGCAATCTTATAAAAAGCCGAAATAAAAGTAGGGAAAATGTTCGTCAAGCAGTTGTTTACTGTGTGCCATATTTAGGTTGTTAAAAGGTCTACATTGGTGAAAGTTTCCGTGGTGTTGACAAATGAATATCGGAACATAAATATGATATGAAAACTTACAATATGAATACTGCCATTGTTAGACATAGTACGATACAGGCCACAATGCTGACTGGAATAATTCTAAGATTATATATGAAAACCATACTATGAAACGTAGATGTTTTGAATCTGCTTTTATATCTCTCATTGATAATATAAATCAAAACAATGGATTTTTTACAATAAATAGACCTTTAGCAATTTTAATGACAAAGTAACTACCAATTACGCAAATTATGTTTACACCAATTTCATGTTCGTTTCTCCCCGCAAGCTTGGGTTATATAAGGAGTCAGATGTTTATCCACTATGTTATTTTTGAAGCCCTGCTGGGTGAAACGTTAAATACATTGGATCCCATACTCTGCGTTTGGCTTCTCTCCTACAGTGCTGTTGCAGTCGTTGCTGCTTTTACTCAATGCTGTATACGAAGATAAATGTACTGTACCTATATCTCACACTTAAAATGGATTAAAAAGGATGAGAAAGATAGATCTTACCGAAAACCCACAAATAAAGAAGACACAATATTAGGACTAAAACGGGTATAATAATTGGCTTCTTCCTCGGGACTTTTCGCATCTGTAGTGAAGAATTTTTAGAAGATGAACTAGATCACGTCACAAAAACTTTCACCAAATTAAGATATCCAAAAGGTCTCCTACTTAAATAAAAAAAGAAAGCTAAGGAAATAAATAAGAAGAGTAAATATATCAATAATTGCAATAAAGAAACAAAATATATCACAGTCCCAAATTCCACATTAATTCATCTCTAGACAATGTCCTCTTAAAAGCAGGTATTAAGATAGCTAGAACATCAGGTAGCAATGTGGGACATTTGGTTACGCGTAGTTATAATAACCATACGAATGAAAATAGTATTGCATACAACATACCTTGCAAAAATTGCCCATCTTCATATTTTGGTGAAACAGGTCGTGGATTAGAAAAAAGGTTATACGAACATAAAAATGATGTAAGAACCCACAGGCTTTCTAATTCTATAGTAAGACATATAGGTTCAACGAATAAATCAAGGAAAACAATAGAAGCAGCCTAAATTAATGCTAATGATAACATCAACCATAGAGATGGTTTTATATGCTTGGCAAGAGCTACAAGTTTATTGGTGGTTGATAAAAAACAAACGGACAAATGTTACGAGCACGACGACCTTTCCTAGTCACCCTGTGAGATGACATGCCTGTGTAAGATGTCCATGTTGTACTTTATTGTTAAGCTTTATGATCAAGACCATAAGGGTCGAAACGTTAAGGTAGTAAAATTCTTCCATTATTCCTCGTATACTTCCTCCGCCTTCAGTTACATACATACATACATACATACATATATATATATATATATATATATATATATAAACATATATCTCAGAGGTGGGCATTCCGCATATGAAGTCCGCTAATAGCTAATCCGATAATTAGCGGACTAAGAAAATATTAGCGGATTAGCGAATTGAAAAAATAGTGGATTAGCGATTAGAGGAATGCCAAAATTGTAAGTCCGCAAACAGCTTTTTTTTTTTTTTAATACCAGTC
>NC_134785.1:5358494-5398494 GCF_046742065.1 Oratosquilla oratoria | reverse complement strand
GACAAAATTGAATATAAAACACCAATAAGTAAAAGTGACCACATATTGATTGAACTGGAACTTAATGAAGAAAAATATATGAAAAGAAATGAACAATACAGAAAAGGAAGAATGATGTATGAAAAAACAAACTTTGATAAAATAAGAGAATTCTTTCAAAAGGAAAACTGGGAAGAAATATACAAAGAAGAAACAACAGTAGAAGAGAAATGGAATATTTTGACAAAAATTTACAAAAAAGGAGTGGAAAAGTATGTCCCAAGACAAAAACAAGAAAAAGAATATGTAAAATGCTGGTACAACAAAAGCTGTAGGGAGTTAAAAGACAAAAGAGACAAAGCCTGGACCAGATGGAAAAAAGACAGAAGACCTGAAAAATGGAAAATATATACCTGTTATAGAAATGAATATGTACAAATGTGCAGAGAGGAAAAGAGAAAATATGAAAAAGATATCATAGAAAAGTGTAAAGATCAACCAAAACTATTCTACAGATTTGTAAACAATAAACTGAAAAACAAACAAGACTTGGAGAAATTAAGACAGGAGGGAGTTGAATACACTGAGGAAATGGAAATGGCAGAAATTATGAACAAACATTTTAAATCAGTGTTTACAAGGGAGAACATACAACCTGAAGAGAACAAATGGAAAGAGAAAGTCCCCCTATGGAAGAAATAGAAGTAACAAAGAATGAAATATTAACACACTTGAGTAATCTTGATGTCAGAAAATCGCATGGACCAGATGAAATAGCAAACTGGATACTGAAAGAATGCAGGAATGAACTGGCAGACAAAATACATAGCATACTAAATAGTTCCTTGAAAGAAGGAAAAGTTCCAGAAGATTGGAAAAAAGCAAATATAGTACCTAAAAAGGGGGAAATAAAGAAGACTCTAACAACTATAGGCCAGTCTCTCTAACAAGTACAATAGCAAAAATTTGTGAAAGAATTGTCAAAAATAGATGGGTAAAATATTTAGAAAAAAAAACAACGTGCTAAATCCAAGACAATTTGGATTCAGACAGGGACGATCATGCGTCACCAATTTAATATGTTTCTATTCAAGGCTAATAGATATAATACAAAAAAGAGATGGATGTGCTGATTGTGCATTTCTAGACCTAAAAAAAGCTTTTGACAAAGTACCACATAAGAAGTTGCTTAAGAAATTAGAATATGAAGGAGGAATACAGGGCAAACTGCTAAATTGGATGGAAGACTTTTTGCAAGAAAGAAAAATGAGAGTAGTGATAAGAGACCAACACTCAAAATGGGATGAAGTAATAAGCGGTGTTCCACAAGGAACAGTTCTGGCCCCAATAATGTTTGCTATATATATTAATGATATGGATGAAGGCATTGAAAGCTATATGAGCTTCTTTGCAGATCATGCAAAACTATTGAAAAAAGTGAACACGGAAGAAGATTGTGAATCACTACAGAGAGATCTAAATAAAGTACAGGAATGGAGTAGGAAGTGGGAGATGGAGTTCAATACAAAGAAGTGTAGTATAATGGAATTTGGAAAAAGTAAAAACAGAATAACAGGATCATATAAATTGGGAGAAGAAGGAATAAAAAAAGTAGAAAATGAAAAAGACCTGGGAGTCATTGTTATGAATAATATGTCACCTGAGAAACATATAAAAAAGATTTTTGGAGAAACCTATAATTTAATAAGAACAATCAATGTTGCATTTACATACCTGGATGAAGAAATGGTGAAGAAAATTCTAATCACCCTGATAAGACCAAGATTGGAATATGCAGCAACGATATGGTCACCAAGTACAAAAAAATGTATAAAAAAACTTGAAAGAATACAAAGAGCAATTACAAAATTGGCACCAACACTCTCAAAACTATCATATGAAGAGAGACTAGCAAAACTTGAACTACAGACACTAGAGCAAAGAAGAGAGAGAGGAGATTTGTATACATATATACAAGGAGACAGAGAAAAGTAATTGAGGCCCTATACATAGCTACCGAAGACAACATGAACAAAAAATAGGGGGTATTAAATGGTCAAAATATATAGAGATACACAACTATTAGGAGCAACACAAAGACTTAGATCGGTGGAGAAATGTACGATGATCTTTTGTCAGGCAGGTTGCATACTCACATTCTACACTCACGTCAGTTTTTAATTTTTACACTTTTACTCATGCTAATACATGATTTGGGAGACACATTTTACTTTAATTCAATTAATTTTCAGTAGATTAATCAATTATTTGTTCATTTACAGGTCTCTATCCACTCACCCATGCCCCCTGCCTAGCTGGTGGGATTGTGCTGTCGGGTCTGCTATGTATATCGCCAGCTTCATCCAGGAGTATCATTCCTCTGAAGAAGATCTAAGCGAAACCGGTCAGGAATAAACTCTGCCCTTGACCCGTGTCTCTTTCTTCCACCTTCAAAACACACACACACACACAATTATATATATATATATATACATATACATACATTAAATCGGCAAGCCCCACCCCTCCGTCCCCTCATGCAGAAATGGAGATGGGTAGAAATCCCTTCGGGCTGTGTCAATTAATTTTTCACACATACCGCCTCACCCCCCACCCACTCCACCTAATGCATCACAGCATCATCCATACACAACCATTCTCCATTCACCCCATATCTCCTGTCTTCTCCCATCCTTCCTCAACAGACATTCCCCTCTTTCCCAATGCCCTCTTTACCCCATCCATCCATCTCATCCTTGGTCACCCCCTCCTGTTCACTCCTACCTCTGCCTTCCACACCTCTTTTACTAATATTTTTTTCACTCATTCTGCCCACGTGTCCAAACCACCCCAATACTCTTTCATTAACCCTATCTCCCAACTTCTTTTCCATCCCCGTTCTCCTCCTCACCTCCTCGTTTCTCGCTCTATCCAGCCTAGTAACCCCTATCATGCTTCTTAGGCACCTCATCTCAAACACATTCAAACTCCTTTTCTCTTCCTCTCTTATGTTCCATGTTTCTGCCCCATACAGTGTTGTCGGCACAATCACTCCTTCATACAATCTCCTCTTAGCATCCATTCCCAAATGTCTATTTCTCATTACACTTTTTAATTCCCCAAACTTGCTTCTCTCAGTCTACATTCTACCTCCACTCCTCTCTTTCCTGCCACATTCCCATCCAAGTATCTAAAGCTATCCACTTCCAGTCTCTCTCCTTTAATACTCATTTCCAGTCTGCTGCCACTTTCTCCCATTATACATCTCATTACCTTCCATTTACCCACATTTATCTTGAACTTCCTACTTTCGTACACTTTCCCAAACTGTCACTAACTTCCTTAGTCCCTCCTCTGATCCTGCCACAAGTGCAGTGTCGTCAGCAAACAACTGGCTTATCGCCCACTTTTCTCCATTTTCTTTAACCATCTCCAATCCCCAACCCATTACCTTTACAATTACTCCTCGCACCACCCCATCCATGTATAAACTGAATAGTCAAGGCGACATCACTCATCCTCGGTGAAGTCCCATCTTTACCTCAAACCACTCACTCTCCATTTCTGATTCAAACACAAGCTCTAATTCTATGTATATTATATATATATATATGTGTGTGTGTGTTTATGTATGTTAATAGTTATCACAGCCTGTCCTCATCGTCATTCCCGCCCTCACCTCTTCTCTGCCCACGACACTCGACCTCCGACGCCTCCCAAGGGAATCACTCGTGGGGCCCCAGGATGACTAACTAGCTCTAGGGTCTGCCACATGACCATCACACAAATCCTCCTTCAGGAAACATGTGCATCTCACCAGCCTCAGCGTTGACTACTTCGACCGGTCACGCGAGACGTGAACAACTGGATCATTGAGGAACGCACACCTGCTGTCTTCGTGAGTCACCGACGTCAGAAAGTTTTACCTCTGACTTCCCATGCAGCACACGTGACCTCACAGCAATTAGGAGCACGGTTCATGAACTGGCCATGTATAAAAAGGATGGACCAACGCCCGATGATGCAGATAGCCTCGGAGAAGCATACGTGACCATAGGTCGCTGCTTCTTGCTTTCTCCTCACCCAGGAGGAGCCAAGATGAGAGGGAGGGAAGGGGGTAGATGGGAGTGGGGTATGTGGGGGTGGAATGGGTGGGAGTGGTTTTTATGCCTTCAGAGCTAGTACAAAGAAATTTCCACTGTGTACTAGCACTGAAGATGTAAATATAAAAAACACTATTAGTTTAGCTTTTGTGGCAGTTACTCACAGATACGTGCACACACATTCCTAGTGTTTTTATTGTATTTATGTATATATATATATATGTATATATATATATATATATATATATATATATATGTATAGGCATATACACACTGGAACAAAGAGAAAAAGGAGATCTACTGGCCATTTACAGAATCATGAAAGGCAAGGAAGTCCTTGAAAGAGAAGATTCATTAAAATGGGATAAAAGAAAAACAAGAGGACATGAAAAGAAACTCAAAAACTATAGTTATAGAAGAGATCTGAAAAAGAATATTTTCCCACACAGAGTGGTGGATGTCTGGAACAAAATGGACGAGGCAACAGTGTGTGCAAAAACTATACAAGAATTTAAGAACAAACTAGATGCTGAAAGAAAGATGGATCACGATGAGCATAGTTCCCTTCCCGTATAATACAACTAAGTAAATACACACACATGAAATTCAGGGGGGAGACCAAGACGCACGCAAAGACCTGGACGAGACATATAGTATCGGTCGCTATTCTAAGGATAGAAATCGACCTCTAAAGATAAAATCAAGGTCACAGATGGTAGTAGAAGACATATTTGAAAAAGTAGACAACTTGGCAAGGAGTGAAAAGTACAACAAGATATGGATAAAAAGAGAAATGAATACTGAGGAATTAGAAAAAGAAAAGTCACTAAGAGAAGAAGCAAAGGAAAAAAAAACTCGAAGAGAACAGAGACAGAAAGCAAGGAATTCCATTGGAGAGTAATCAACATGAGATTGAGGAAATGGCACATCAAAACGAAAAAACCAAAGACAGAAAAAAAAATGGAGGAAGAAGAAAATTAAAAGTGGGCTATATTAACATTGATGGATTAATTTCAGGTCTGAATGAACTCAATGATTACCTACTAGAAGAAAAACCAGACATAATGGGAATTGTAGAGACTAAACTAAGAGGTGAAATACCATCCATCGATATTGGACAAAGACTATATAATTACTGGATAAAAAACAGGGACAAGAAACAGGGAGGAGGAATCATGTTCTTGGCCAAGAAAGACTTAAATGTGAGAAAAATTGTGGAGGGCAAAGGTAATGTTGAACTGATCATGATAAAAGTCAAAGACAAGAATATGAAAAGTAGAAAGTTTGTGGTGACCTATGTGCCCCCAAAAATGAACGCTTGGAAAGAGAATGAACATACAAAAATGCTAGAAGATACAAGGAAATCACTAAATGAGATAATAATGGGCAGGGGTAATCTGGTAATTATGGGGGACTTCAATTGCAAAGAAATTTGTTAGGAAAACATGACAGTGCAAGGAGGAGACGACTTGTGGGGTAATGTACTGCTGGACATGACCATGGAATACACAATGACCCAATGGGTCAGTGAAAACACCAGATACAGAAGCAGTAAAGAGCCGTCGAAACTAGATTTAATATTTACAACAGAACCTGAAATTGTGGACATAATCCATTACAAGACACCAATTGGAAAGAGTGACCATATACTCATCAAAACTGTACTAAAGGAAGAAATAGACATGGAGAGAAATGAGAAGCATAGGAAAGGAGGATTGATGTACAACAAAACGGACTTTGCAAAACTAAAGATATTCTTCTGGAATAATTCTACATGGAAGAGACAAAAGTGGATGAGAAATAGAATATCTTGATGGAAAATTACAATGAAGGGGTAAACAGGCATGTACCAAGACAAAAGTGAGAGTGTACATTAAATGTTGGTTCAACAAAAGATGCAGCGAGGCAAAAGACAGAAGGGACAAAGCTTGGAAAAGGTGGAGAAAAGATAAAAAACCTAGTAAATGGGAAATGTATATAAACTATAGAAATGAGTATGTTAAAGTGAGAAGAGAGGAGAAAAGGAACCATGAAAAGGATATTATAGATAAATGCAAAGATCAACCCAAACTATTCTATCAATATGTGAATGGTAAACTTAAAAACAAACAGGAAATGTTGAAACTACACCAAGGGAATATAGAATACACAGAAGAATTAGAAATGGCCAAAGTCATGAATAATCACTTTAAATCTGTCTTCACCAGAAAGTACAAAATTGGGACGAAGATAATAATAAGCGATCTCCCCCCATGAGTGAGTTTACAACACAAAAAGAAATATCAGAATACCTATCAAACCTTGATGTCAGAAAATCACATGGCCCGGATGGAATTGCAAATTGGATTCTAAAGGAATGCAAAGAAGAACTAACGGACAAAATACACAACATAATAAATAGCTCACTCAAAGAAGGAAAGATACCTAAAGACTGGAAAAATGCTAACATTGTACCAATATATAAAGGAGGAAACAAGGAAGAACCCACCAATTATAGGCCAGTATCACTAACAAGCACTATAGCCAAAATTTGTGAGAAAATCATCAAGAATAGATGGGTAAAGCATCTGGAAGACAACATAAAAAACCCAAGACAATTTGGGTTCAGACAAAGAAGATCATGCACCACAAACTTAATATGCTTCTACTCAAGACTAATAGACATAGTGCAAGAAAGAAATGGATGGGGTGATTGTGCCTTCCTAGACTTGCAAAAAACTTTTGACAAAGTACCACACAGAAAATTAATAAAAAAAAATGGAACACATAGGAGGAATACAAGGGAACCTACTAAAATGGATGGAGAACTTCCTGATTGGTAGAAAGATGAGAGTAGTGCTCAGAGAAAAATATTCAGATTGGAAAGAGGTGATCAGTGGAGTACTGCAAGGACCTGTATTGGCACCAATAATGTTTGCTATTTATGTGAATGACATGGATGAGAATGTGAAATGTTACATGAGCTTCTTTGCAGATAACGCCAAACTGTTAAGGAAAGTAGAAACTGATAAGGACTGTGAAGCACTGCAGAAAGACCTGAATAAGGTATGGAACTGGAGTCAGAAATGGGAAATGGACTTTAATACTAAGGCTGCATTTCCACCAAGCGAGTCTCGTCTCATCAAGTCAAGGCAAGTCATTTGACGCGCGCTGACTTGACGAAACCTCGTTCCCACCGATATCGTCAATCCTCGTCAAGTCAATGCGATATTCATACAAGTTACTGCTCAGTTTCCCGCCAGATTTCAAATAGGATGGACGTACAACCGCTTGCTGCAGCAGCTTCGTTGTCGCAGATGCAAGAACAGAAAATTGATCTAGATCCATGAACTAAATGCCAAAAGACCAGTTTATGGAAGCTTCAGTCATTTATTCCCTGATCTGGTGAACCAACCAGATAAATTCTGCAACTTCTTCAGGATGACTCATGAAAACTTCAAGAAGCTGGTGGACATGACTAGACCTTCCATAATGAAAAGAAACACTAATTACAGGCGTGCAATTGGGGTTGAAGAAAGAATGGCAATTTTTATAAGGTAAGAAGTATTTTATTGAAAATTCTAATAATTACAAATACCACTCATGAGTCAGGCAATAGTTCCTGCTGGTACGTGAAAGGTACAATTAAAAAGAAAAAAAAATAATAATAATAAATAAATAAATAAAGTTACTTCTCAGAGGGTAGTATACTTCGAACTAGAATAATCCGAGTCTACATAATTGGATGCAGATGATGATGGTCTGAATGAATGATTCTGGTCAGTCCAATAGCCATACTGGTCAGTGGTGGCGGGTTTAAACATCTTTCTACGAAAAATATAATATATTTCAATCCTGATATCAATGTAGTCAGGTGGTGACATTTTCTTCATCATGGGTAGTAAGCTCAAGAGATACTGCCAATCTGGGTCATTCTGTGAAGACACTTCTTCTCTCATCTGTTTCAATTCATTTAAGAATCGCATATCCATCTCATCTTCACTGTTTCTGCTGTGTTTTTTTTGGTGAAATGAGGCTTTGGTGTATGAAGAACAGGCATTATAGTATTGAGGTCATTACAAACTTGAGTTGCAGTAGCAATTGTACATTTGTCATATTTGCAAAGTTCATTATTTACCTAATTAGGAAACATAAAGGAAATGGTTATCTGACACTTGTTTTGAAGGAATAGTTTAAGGTTATATTATAGGCTACGAATATTATAGGAATATAAGTCAGCCAAAGGGATATTATCCATTAATATATCATAGACCTAGCCTAGTAACATAGTGAATAAAATTGTTGTCTCACCTGTACAATTTAATTCAGTAGCAACCTCCCTCCACAGAGCAGCTATGACATCACGATCTCGGTGCCTGGAATCACTTGCATCATATATAGCAGGTCGCTCTCGAACTAGGTTTATCAGGAGTTCCACTTTCATGATGTTCACACGAGCGCTGACGAGCCGTGACTGATGAAAAAATGGGTCCAGCCCTATCTGTGACGAGACGCAACGCGACGCGACGAGATGAGACGTGATGAGACTCGCTTGGTGGAAACAGCGTCTCGTCAAATCCCTAGAAATCAAATGTGAACTGAGGTGGCAATTCATGACGCGCCTTGACTCGCATTGACTTGACGAGACGAGACTCGCTTGGTGGAAACGCACCCTAAGAAGTGTAGCATAATGGAGTTTGGAAAAAGCAAAAACAGAATATCAGGAAAATATACAATTGGAACCAAGGAGGTAAAGAAGGTAGGATCTGAAAAAGATTTGGGGGTAATTATCACAAACGACTTGTACTATGAAAAACAGATTAACAAAATTGTCGGGGAGGGATACAACTTGCTAAGATCAATAAAAGTGGCATTTGCATACTTGGACGAAGACATGATAAAAAAAATATTGGTTACATTGATAAGGCCTAGACTAGAATATGTGGTGACATTGTGGTCACCCAGTACCAAAAAGAATATAAAGAAAATAGAAAGAATCCAGAGAGCAGCAACAAAAATGGCACCTGCACTTGCAAAGTTATCATATGAGGAGAGATTGGCTAAACTGGAGTTACCGACGCTGGAGCAAAGAACAGAGAAAGGTGACCTACTGACCATCTACAGAATTATGAAAGGCACAGAGATACTCGATAGAGAGGACTTACTAAACTGGGACAAGAGAAACACAAGAGGACATGGAAAGAAAATCAAAAACATAGCTACAGAAGAGAACTGAAGAAAAACAGTTTTCCACATAGAGTAGTGGACACTTGGAACAAACTGGACAATGAAATAGTATGCGCAAAAACCATTCATGAGTTTAAAAGCAAACTAGACACTACAAGATACAAAGGCGGGACACCACGAGCAATTACAAAATTGGCACCAACACTCTCAGAACTATCATATGAAGAGAGACTAGCAAAACTTGAGCTACAGACATTAGAGCAAAGAAGAGAAAGAGGAGATTTGATAACTATTTATGGAATCATGAAAGCCATAGAAACTATTGATAGAGAGGATCTAATAAAATGGGACAGTAGAAATACAAGAGGACACGGAAAGAAAATCAAGAAAGACAGTTATAGAAGAGATTTAAAAAAGAACAGCTTTCCCCACAGAGTAATAGACATTTGGAACAAGTTAGATGAGAAAGTGGTGTGTGCAAAAACAATACACGAATTTAAAAACAGTCTAGATAAAATGAGATATGAAGACAGAACACCACGAGCATAGCTCCCCTTCCTGTAAAATACAACTAGGTAAATGCACACACACACACACAGAAGAAAAATGAAGGTGGTACTTAGATACAAGAACTCAAATTGGGAAGATATGACAAGCGAAGTCCCCCAAGGCTCTGTATTGGCTCTGATAATGTTTGCTATTTATATGAATTATATGGATGAAGGTGTGGAACACTATATGAATATATGAAATTCTTTGCAGATGATGCAAAACTATTAAAGAGAGTAAGTACAGAGGAAGACTGCAAATCTTTTCAAGAAGACCTGGACAAAGTCTGGAAATTCTCAAATGACATGACACTAGACAAACATGTCAACAAATTAGTCGGAGAAACTTTTAATTTGAGATCAATGAAAGTAGCCTTTGACTACATGGATGAAGAAATTGTCAAGAAAATACTAATTACACTGATAAGACAAAAAAAAAAAAAAAAAAAAAAAATAGAAAGAATTCAAAGAACAACGACAAAGATGGCACCAACACTTTGCAATCTGACATATGAACAAAGATTGGATAAACTAAATTTATCAACCCTGGAACTAAGAAGAGAAAGAGGTGATTTGATAAACATTTAAAGAATTATGAAAGGAATGGAAATTCTTGATAGGAATGACCTACTAAAATGGGACAGAAGAAATACAAGAGGACACAAGAAGAAACTTAAGATAGTTACAGAAGAGATCTGAAAAAGAATAGCTTTCCACACAGAGTAATAGATATCTGGAACAAACTGAAAGAAAAAACAGTGAGTGCTAAAACTATACATGACTTTAAGAAAAGACTGGATGCAGAAAGATACAAAAGCAGGTCACTACAAGCATAGCTCTCTTTCTGCAAAATACAACTAGGTAAATACATGGAAATCGCATGGCCCGGAGGGAATCACAAACTGGATATTAAAAAAATGCAAATAACTAATAGACAAAATATATAACATAAGTTGCTAACACAAAGAAGGAAAAATACCAGAAGACTGGAATTTTTTTTATATCGTACCAATTTATAAAGGAGGAAATAAGGAAGGCCCAACAAATTACAGACTGTTTTACCTTACAAGCACAGTGGCCAAAATTTGTGAAAAAGTTATAAAAAGTAGTTGGATAAAACATCTGGAGGAGAACAATATACTCAATCTGAGAAAATTCAAATTTAGACAGGGAAGATCATGTGCCACAAATTTTATCTGTTTTTACTCAAGACTACTAGATATAATACAGGAAAGGGACAGATGGGCTGATTGTGCTTTCCTAGATCTACAAAAAGCTTTTGACAAAGTCCCACACAAAAAAACTATTAAGAAAACTGGAAACCATAGGAGGGATACAAGGTAAACTACTGAAATGGATGGAGGACTTTTTGCATGGAAGAAAAATGAGAGTAGTGCTCAGAGATAAGAGTTCTACTTGGGAAGAGGTGATTAGTGGAGTTCCACAAGGATCAGTATTGGCACCAATAATGTTTGCTATTTATGTGAATGAAATGTTACACAAGCTTCTTTGCAGATGATGCAAAACTGTTAAAGAAAGTGAGTACTGAAATGGACTGTAATTCACTGCAGAGAGATCTGAACAGGGTTTGAGAATGGAGTCAAAAGTAAGAACTAGACTTCAACATTAAGAAATTTAGCATAATGTAATTTGGAAAAAGTAAAAAAAAAAAAAAAAAAAAAATAATATATATATATATATAAATATAAAAATATATATATATATATATATATCTCAGGACAATATAAAATTGGTGTAAAGGAAGTAAAGAAAGTGGTATCTCAAAGACTTGGGAGTAATGATCACAAAGGATATGCCCCCTGACAAACAGATAAATAAAATTGTTGGTGAAACCTATAACTTGCTAAGATCAATAAAAGTGGCTTTTACTTACTTGGATGAAGAAATGGTAAAGAAAAACTAGTCACACTGATAAGGCCAAAATTGGAGTACACAGCAACCCTATGGTCACCCAGTACTAAAAAGAATATAAGGAAAATTAAGAGAATCCAAAAAGCAACTACGAAGATGGCCCCAACACTTTCAAAACTGTCATATGAAAATAGATTGTCAAAACTAGAATTATAAAGTCTGGAACAAAGAGAAAGAGGTGATTTGTTGACCATTTACAGAATTATGAGAGGTATTGAAGTCCTTGATAAAGAAGACTTACTATATTGGGATAAGAGAAACAAAAGAGGACATGGAAGGAAGCTCAAAAAGGACAGTTACAGAAGAGACCGGAAAAGAACAACTTCCCCCATAGAGTGGTGGATGTATGGAACATACTAGATGAAACAACAGTGTGTGCAAAAACAATACATAAATTTAAGACCAAATTAGACATGGCAAGATACAGAGACGGGACACGAGTGTACCTCTCCTTCCCGTAAGATACAACATAAATACACATACACACTTCCAGAAAAATCATATTGAATGTTGACATTTAAATTGTAAAACTTCTGGTAGAAATAATGTTACCATTGGAGTTCCTCAGGTTTCTATTTTTGAGTCATTTCTCTTCATATTGATTCACCATGGTCTTGGATCATGTGTTGGACTCGTGATCAACAACTATTACCTCCCAGATGAGAGCTCAGAGCTCATATATGCTCGATGTATGGGTAATGCTGAGACCTTACACACATACGCACCCAGCTCCTAACCTACAAGAGTTGGAGTAACTGCTCAGTGCACCAATGCTGAAATTTTGTTCAGGCCTGGGCAGGAATTGAACTCAGATGACTAGATTAGCAGTTACAAACAGTACCACTGCACCATCAAGCCATGTAAGTATACAGTCAATGCATCTTATCTTTCCTGCACTACTTATCTCTAATACTTTCACAATTTTTTGATACCTCCTTCACTATAACAAAATAGAAACTAATCAATTGGCATCTCTCCCTCACCACCCATACTCATTGAAGAAGTGGTGCAGTTGCAACAACTTTGCTTATAAGAAACATGAATTGGAGCAGAGAGCTTTACTTTTTCCATATCGAATCTCAGTCCTGCTACTTTATCTGGATCACATTTTGTGCTAATGTCAAAGAAGCTGCACAAATTGGGATGATATTGTGAGTGTAGTTGTCTTAATTGGCTTAATAGGCCAGAAATTGCTTGGTAGTCAGTCATTAAATATGTTGCCCATAGTCTCTCTTGCAGAAAACCTGTGGCCGTCTGGCAACCAGCATCAGCCCCCATGTGGGTCAACAAGTCATTTTGGGAAGATGTATTGTATTGTTGTCTGGGGATTGTTTGTGTGGGTGTAGTATAAATCCAGTTACCAGCATAATTCACAAGCATCAAGTTCGGCTATGTAAGCATGTGGCACAATTCCCTGATGTTGATCCTACTCACTGGGTTGTCTCCACAAGAGAGAACCCTCAATGGAGGAGACAAAGGGGATGCCCACAGAATTCATGACTGGGGCAAACTGATTGAACTTGTTGAGAGATATCTGGAGTGGGAAGGGTGGCTTCATGGGAACTTGCTCGGAAAGACTCTGGGAACTGGCGCTGGCATACGAGTAAAGCAATGCACTCCTAAGCATATGCCCCTAATTGATGTGTTCTGTGTTCTCTGTGTAGTAGGTTAATCTGCCCCAGATTTGCTCAGGAAGCCAGTGTGAACGAACTCACATCGCAATGGCTGGTAGTGAAGTTCATGGGGCCTTCCTCTGTTTGGCAGTGCTGAAAGGAGTTGACTTGTGACATATGTAAAATAAATACTCTCCCATAGTTACCCAATCCTTCGTACCAATGGCAATATTGATAAAGTCATCGAAGCAAGGGTTTGTCAGAATGTTGGATATTCTGAAGGGTTTCTATCAGGTTCCCTCGAAGTCTGAGATTAGGAGTGTCTGCATTCATAACAATGTCTGGGTTTCAACATATATATTTTTCTATTGATTCAGTTTAACATCACAAACCCCCCCCTCCTATCAGGAGGTTAGGATGGTGCACCTTACAGAGGACTTTGTAGCATGGAATTTAATGAACCATATCCTTGGTCCAACTTGTTGGCAGCAGGGTTCAGACTACCATTACCTCCACCTCTTGGAAAATGTGAGTTGGGCCATGGTAAGTTTGACTACTTGGGCCACTATATGAGACAAGGAACTGAATCACCATTGCAGGCCATGATGGGCAACACTGAACTTCCCAGTCCTCAGAATAAGGAAGGCAAAACATAAGTATTTGGGATATGTTGGGTGTCACTAGATATGTAAGGAAATTTTGCACCTTGGCAGACCACATGAGTTACTGAGTCCTCAGAAGTTGTTCCCCTGGATGAATCCTGGGGCCACAGCCTTAGTAACCCATGACCCAAAGGCTTTCAGATATTTTGCCCCCCACCCCCAGGAATTCAGCCTTTCATCCCACTTCAACTGACAGCTTGATCCTGGTAAAGTATGCAGTAGACTGCAGTACACAACCTTATATCCATGTTGAAAGTCTCCAAAATAAATTTATTCACAAATACAAATACAGAATAAATTGTGGTTTAATGTACTAGTTTTCTTCGAGCACTGAATAAACTTCCAACAATAAATATCTTTACACCTTTACTTTTACTTTTTTCTGTAGGAAAATAAAAGTCATGATTAAATTAGATGTGACATAACTTTAATAATGAACATAAGGTAATCTGAAATTTTTCTTATTCACTATTATAAATTATATTATAATTATATTCATAACTTTTTAGGAAGATTTTTTTATACTATCAACTGAATGAAATATACTATTAAATGTTGGTGAATTAGGTGATCATTTAACCTTGTAAAAAAAATAGGGGGTCATCTTATACACCAGATATAAAATGAAAACCTTAAATTTTGAGGTGTATGGTACACTTAATCACCTTTTACAGCAAACAGGAAAACACAGTGACAATGTCCCTTGTTCAGGAGTGTCACAAAAAAATAAAGTGTAGTTATATGGGTGGTAAAGAAAGGTAGCAGAGAAGAAGAATGGTAGAAGTTAAAAGTCATCTGCATGACGATTAGTCTCCAATCATAAAAGAATACTACGTGACTCTGGTCCACAGGGGATGTCACTATATTTCAACTTGAAATTTTGAGTCATCTTGTTTGCCCAATTACTTTGCACACCACCATATGCTGAACAAAAAAAAAACACTGACTATTCAGATACAATTAATCAAATACTACATGACTTATACAAAATGTCAAGCACAGGGTTAGGTCTCATACAAAACCAATCAAGAGAAATGGAATGATCAACTGAATACAAGTAGCCTTGATATGTAAATAATTTGCATATATATATATATACCTATATATATATGTATACATATATATATATATATATATATATGTATATATATATATATGTATATATATATATATATATATATATATGATATATATATATATATATAATATATATGTATATATATGCATATATATATATATGTATATATATACATATATATCTATATATACATATATATATACATATATATGTATATATATACATATATATGTATATATACATATATATGTGTATATATACATATATGTATATATATACATATATATGTATATATATACATATATATGTATATATATACATATATATGTATATATATACATATATGTATATATATACATATATATGTATATATATGTATATATATATATATAAATATATATATATATATATATATATATATATATATATATATATATATGGCATTCTGACTCTTTTAACAGGGGTAGCCAAACCAACATACACACCTATTTTATACAAAATTAAAACCTATTAGACATAATACATGTTGTACTTCAAAAGAAATGAGTGACATTATCTCGCAGGGTTATTTCTATGATACATACTGGCACAGAGTTGTATTTGAAAAATAATCTAAAAATTAGATTTATCACTTTTATGGCACAAATACTGAAATGCCCTAACAAATGCAGCAGACCAACATATACATCATGAACTAAGGTGTCTGTAACATAGCTCTGATTCTATTGTGCTTCATGACATAAACAAGTTTGTTTCCATGGTGCTACTGCAACATGCCTGTAAGAGGCAACACCTCCATCCTGGAAAGGACAGTGAACCATTGGAGGAGCCAACCCCACCACCCCCAGCAAGGACCTAGAAGCCACTTGAATGCAATGTGTCCCTATACTCCACCTCCAAAAGGAGGTGTGGCCCCATGGGGCTGATACCTAATCTCTGGATCAACCCTAGAAACTTCTCTCTCTTTCATATCTAGCAACTTAACTTTTCTCCCTAACCTTTTCACATAAGGTCAGTACTCCAGCACCTACACTCCCACACTTCCTTCTTCAAGAGGGAGATAAGCTCATACACAAGTCCTACATACCCAAAACACAAATTTCTCATGCACATCTAGCCAGTGCAACATATGCTACACATGAACCCACATTATATGCATCACACTCACCAACACAAAACATACACAAGGAATTGGAACTACAGCCAATGCACATCAACACATACTCACAAAAACACCCAAACACAAAATCACTCTAAACATACTACAAATAAAAATCATCAGTATTGCAAACATGGAGCTGCTTTAAATCAAACACAAATACATCATACATATAGTACTAATACTGGAAACCAAACTAAGACCACAATCCATACTACCTAACTTCAATGTGTGTAAAATGATCAGAAAAGAAAACACTCAACACAGAGGTGGACTCATACCACTAATACACAACAGCATACCTTTCTTCTGCAAAATGAAAGAAGCTAAACAATCACTAACAAACAAAACAGAAATAATCATAATCCAGACACAGATAAAGAAAATAACTTGCAACATCAAACATCTATATAACACCCACTACATCAGCCTCTTGAGGCTACATCTTTCATCTCCAATGATGACTCACTTAAAACCCACAAGCTGCAACGTGACATGAATGCATGCTACCCAAGCTGGCTAAACACACAAACAGCAGACCAAACAGGTAACAAAATGCTAGAACAACTCTCGAACCTAAACATATCAAATTCCAGCAACCAGCCCACAAGAGAACTTCCTCAACATAACCAACAAATAACTTCCCCAGATATACCAATGTGCTCACTTTCTCTCTCTCTCTCTCTCTCTCTCTCTCTCAAAAAAAAAAAAAAAAAAAAAAAAAAAAAAAAAAAAAAAAATTAATACAAATAAAAATAAATTAAAATAAATAATTAAATAAAGTAAATAAATAAATAAATAAAAATGAAATAAATAAAGATAAATAAAGAAATAAAAGAAATAAACAATAAGGGAAACTATACATGACCTCCCCTCACAACTTTATCTCATCAAGATTACTGTAGATTTAATGGAAAAATAAAGCCTACATACAAAAACATGTTCAAACTACACAAAAACAATTCAGCAACAATATATGGAGGATTACTTTTTTAGACCTCTGCCATAATTCAATTCAATCTATAAACAGCAGTGACCATAAAATATGTTCCAAAAGGCTACAAGAAAAATTACAACATTACACACTTGGACTAGAGGTAACCACCCTAAAAATTAATAAATACATAAATAAAACAAATAAATAAATAAGTACATTAATCAAATAAAGAAATTAAAATTAAACTGAAACTCACAAAACAAGAGAAAGAACTCTTACAACTAAATAAAGACACATAAGAAAAACAAGAAAGAAAACTGGTAAAATCATACAAATGCAATAAATGGGAAAACAATAAACACAACTGGATAACTGTAAAATCCATTAAAAATTAAGATAATTAACCCACCCATAGGCAGCTGGAGCAACCCAAGGAAAAGTATTATCACCAAAAACTTCAGAAAATAAGAAAAGATCTAGAGATATGTACAATCAAATAAAACATGGATGCCATCCCCTATCCTTCTCCAATAAAGATGTAAATGGGTCAATAAAGAAAATGGAAAAAGTCATGTAGATGGCCCAGATATGATCTCAAAGGTTGAAAACACAATGGCCCAAATGCAATAAAAGCCTTGACAAAACTTCAGCAAACTGGAAAAGAGCACATATAATACCTATATTACCTAACAAACTTCCAGAAAATCTGCCATCCTACAGACCAATCCCATAACTATCCACCATATTTTAGCTGATGGACAAACTGATCACAAAGAAAAAATAACTAATCTGCCCATCTCACCTAACTTTTCACTAACATCACACAAGTGCTGGAGAGATTTAACAAAAGAGCACCATCAGAAAGAATAGTTATGGGGCAGGAAACATAAACAAGGTATTTGGTAAAGTTGCCAGACACTATAGAATAAGAAAAAAAATCACCAAGACAAACATCCACACTAGTGACAAGAAATGGCTAACAAACTTCTTAGCTGGCAGGTAACCCAAATCACTCAAATATATACATGGGGTAAAAGAAAAACTACAAAATGCACCTTCATGGAACAATACTCTCAACAAGTATACTAACACCAGATTCAGAACATCAAAATACTCACCTTTGCAAATGACCTGACAATAATAACCCAGTGCAGCAACAACAAAATAGCTGCTAAAAATCACCCAAACTTACTTAGACAAATTAAAACAAAGCCTCAGAAAAAAATCAAATGAAGACCTCCCATCAGAAATCATCAAGACTGCTCATTCCAGAAAAATGAATCAAAGAACCATCAATTAGTAAAATTGAATGGTCAAACTCTTCCTCTGAAAAACCCTAAAATCCTGAACCTCATATCTGATATTAGTCCTTCAGCACACACATCAAGGACCTGACAGTGGAAATCAACAAGAAAATAAACTTACTAAGTAGAAAGTACAAGCCCTGGTCAACCACATTAATTTGAGAACACTTAAAAAAGAAATAATAATAATAGTAATAATGTGATGTATTAAAACCATCCCAATAAACATCTGCATACAGAAACCAAAATGCTCACCATACACATCAATACAAAAAACATTTGTATTCAGATCACAAAATAAGAGCCTCAGGACCAACCCTAACTCCTCACTTTATCAGTCTCCACCCGAATACCAGCCCCTACAGAAAAGTCCCTCTCAAAAAGAGGAAGACCTACTGTAGCACAACATGTTCAGAGCACCATTCAGCACTGAAACAATACAGACACAGAACAAGGCAAAGGATTTGAATAGGCCTGGCCACAGAAAAAAACTGCCCCTGATACAACCATTATACAGAAAACACTGAATACTTCATTACACTGCTCCACCGTAGCCATATTCAGACAACACAATATTTCTTCTTTGAGTGACTTTTGGGCCAATCTAGTGGCTTTTACTAATTATCTGGAAGCCATGGGTCTCCTGCTATGAGACCTGGAACAATAGATTAATTGATTCAGTTTCCCTGGGCTTAATATTTTACACCTATAATATAATGCACTTGATCGGTCATTGATTGTTATACGAATACACAATATTTGTGACATTTTGAATATAAAACAGTGATTCACTCCCTTCTAACAGCACAATGGAAGAGCCATCTTGTAGAGGATTATCTGGACCTTGATAACAGATGCCATTTACATGAATAAACTATTGCTCACTTAGTTGAGACCTCCAAAACAGAGGTATTTGAAGTATGTGTATTCATCCATTCCATGATGCGAACCTTCTCTACCAATTCCAGATTCTTTGATTCCTCCAAAACATCCCTCTGCAGCTGATATCATTCCATCATTGATTCCAACCATTCCTGTCTCAAGTTTGTGAGCAACTCTCCATACCTTATTGAAAAAAAGAAAAAAAGTGTATCAGGGATCTCTCTTCAAATATTTTTTTCCTGTAAGTAATAAAAGCATGATTGACTTGTATATTTTCCTCCATCTCACAATTGACACTAATATTTGAGATTTCTTGGTATATCCCTGATGGAGGAAAAATTCCCCACTTCACAAGTGTGTACCACAACTTCCAACATGCTAAAAGCACAGGAACCCATTCATGCATTGCATTTCAACCCTGTAGACTTCCCTGGTGCACAACCAGACTTAGTTACTCTTTGCAACAAATTTAGACATACATTGCCAGGTGAACCCCTTGGAGTAACGAACCTTATTCAGCACCATATATCCCTTCAGGAAAACGCAAAACCATGTTACATTCCCGCATGCAAATTACCACACAGTAAATGCACAATTGTAGATAATCTCACAAGAGACATGATCGAGCAAGACATAATCAAACCTTCAACCTCCAAATAGAATTTCCCCCTGTTGTTCCCAAACACAATGATTCCTTCCACCCAGTATTACATGACATCTTACCCTCTGTCAGTGAAAACAACATAGTTTTAACAACTTTGGATCTCAGGTCAGGATATTTCCAGATTTCCCTTGATACAGAGTCTAGACCTCTCAAAGCATTCAGCATGAACAATGGATACTTCCATTTCAAACGCCTTGCTATGGGTCTTGTTTCAGCCCCCTCTGTTTTCACACATTTCATGCACACAGTACTTGCAGGCCTCCTAGGACACTCATCTTTCATGTATCTCGATATTATCATCACTTCCAAATCTGTCTTCTCACAACTAGCAAAGGCAGGACTCAAACTGAAGCTTAAAAAGGGCTCCTTCATTCAAAAAGAGATACACTTCTTAGGCCACATCCTTAACACTCAATGTAACCTTGCAAGACAAGGTCAAGGCAGTCATTGATTTTCCATGCCCTACTTCTGTTGATCACATACATTCATTCCTTGGTCTATCAGGTTTCTAGACAGTGTATCAAAAGGTTACACTGGTATAGCAGCACCCTTAACTGCCTTAAGAAAGACACTCCCTTTAACTGGGCACATGACCAAGAGAAAGCCTTTAATGACTTAAAACAAGACTAAAGAATGGCACCTGTCCTTGCTTTTCCAAACCACAAGTTTCCTTTCACAATATACATGAACACTTGGAATAGGCATTTGCTCATGCAACAACACGACACAAAACTCAGACCAATTGCCTATGCTAACCGCACACTCAATAAACATGAACAAAATTATTTAGTAATGGAAATTGAAGCACTAGCTGTAATATACACCCTTAGGCACTTCAAAGAGATCATCCTTGGTTACGAGATACATATCCACACACATCACTAGCCAATCTTACACCTCTTCAAAGGGAAAATCTCGTAGGCAAATTAGCATGTTGGTTTCCCACCATATAAGAATTTATGCCAACATTCCATTTAGTTCATGGAAAAGTGAATGTGGTAGCAGACACCCTCAGTTACATCATTGCTTTCATCGGTCAAGATACCCCTCCTGTCAACCTTATGCAATCGTGCATTGCCACAGCGCAAAAGTAAGATCCCCTTTGGAAACATGTTATATACTTCCTCACCTCTGGTGATATAACACATAATTTTCCGCCAAATATCAACAATCACACCTTAATAGACAAAGTACTGTATCACACCACAACACTGAAGAACAAACATGAACCCAACCACTTAGTGCTTCAGCTTGTTGTTCCTATGGAACTTGTTCCTGAAGTTCTGAAACTCGTACATGATTCACCCATTGCTGCCCACCCAGGAAAGGACAAATGGTTGACACAAGCCAGATTACAGTACTTCTAGTTAACCATGAGGAAAGACATATATGCCCATAATGATCTTTGTCATTTATGTGCTTCACACAAAGGTCATATTAGCAGTATGTTCCCATCTTAACTTATCCTGCCCCTTGCAAACCTTTCAACACAGTAGCTATTGACCTTCTTAAGTTACCACTCACCCCCAACTGAAACCAATACCTCTTTGTTTGTGTAGATCATTTTTCCAGATTCTGCATTCTTTCACCCTTACCAGATACAACAACACAACATGTTGCACAAACGATTGTTGACAAACTCATACCCCTACACTACATCCAAAACACTCATTTCAGACAACAGAACAGTTCAACATTGA
The DNA here is from genome assembly GCF_046742065.1 of Oratosquilla oratoria. Lineage (NCBI taxonomy): Eukaryota > Metazoa > Arthropoda > Malacostraca > Stomatopoda > Squillidae > Oratosquilla > Oratosquilla oratoria. The sequence goes on along the minus strand of NC_134785.1, from coordinate 5,376,767 downwards.
AATTCTCACAAACATTTGTAAACACTTTAACATCATGAAATGCAACACTACTCCTTATCATCCTAGCTCTAGTGGTTTAGTCGAGAGACAGAACCGCAAAATTCTAAATGTTCTTCAATATCTTGCCTCTAACATACATTCTTCTTGGGATGAACATGTACCAATGATCCAAACTAAACAGTGCCATTAAAAGGTCAATATCAGATTCAGCATATGTTGTCCTCTTTGGCCCAGACAAAAAGCTCCCATATGATCTACTTACATCAAACTTACACCCAATTTACAATTTCAACAATTATGTCAAAGTTAAAGTACAAAATTTCAACATGCTCTTCAAGAGAATTCACAATACCCTTACTCTCTCCAAAGACAATATGGCACAGCTTTATAATACAGGAGCGAGATATTGCATAGCTGAAATTGGAGACGTTGTGTACACCTTCAACTACACACCCACATTGAAACTTTCTCCTAAGTTCATGGGAACTTTTTGCATTATTGACCTAGTACCAAAGAAAGTGAAAGCACTTAGTTTGCAGAATTTAACAGAGACAGTTCTACACAAAAATAATATCAAAGTAGTACCTCAAGGCCTAGACCTCCAGTATGTCCTATCTCCATCTCCAACAACCACTCCATCACAAGATTCTCCCATCTCCTCTCCACCAACTCCTCTTCCTAGATACAGCTTATGCAAAAGTGCCACTACATAAGATCATATCTACTAGGTGAACGGAATTGTATCTACTTTCCACATGTCCTTAGATTTAAGTAAATATTATTGAATTATCTTCTATGAATAAATTGCTGAGGATAGCGACAGATAGCCAGACCGAACGCTGTTGGAAGAAGATATATTACACACCACAGGACATCATGACTACACGTCTCACGGTATCACAACTACACATCACAGGACATCACACTATGAGAAGATAGATATTAAGCCATACATCACAGCAGCAGCACCAAATGGCTGTTGAGCATCAGGTCTAACCAGAACCCGACCAGAGTCCCACTTAACAATAGAATTAGGCTGACCTGTCCTTCACCTCTTAGGACACCTGGTCCCCACAACAATATGGCCATTGAGAAGTGTATGTTCACAGAAGAAATTATCCTTATATTTTATTTTTCACCATGTATTATTAAAATATGCCATGTCCTATGTATCATAATTGTATATATTTTCTTTAACCATGTAAATACCTACTTCTGTCACATTATGAATATATACTGTATGACAAAAATTGATGTAGTGGCAACCATTACAGCCTTCATGGCCTGCCTTGCTTCTTAGCACAGATCACGACTGCACGACTGGCTCTGCACAAGACAACTGGCTGTGATTTACTAGAGTAAATCTGTAGAACCAAACAGCCTTTACTTGCTCTACAACTCACATCGCCTCCAAAGTATGGATCACAACTTTCCACTCTTGTAAGGGTGGAAAAGGACATTGTTATATGTATGTATATATATATTTCTTGCAGATTTGCATTTACTACACTGACTTTACTATGTACTCCATTTCAATACTTACAGATATACACAACAGATTGTTATCTTGTGTTTTTTCTTCACTTTTACAAAGGAGAGGGGGCACATGATTGATACCAAGACTACTCAAAAGGATATGTGTATGTGTGTAGGGGGTTGAAGGCCCCTGCTTTAAACCTTTCTATAGTATTTGCCTCATTATCAGTAACAGCTCATTGTAGTATAAATTCAGGGGGACTGCAAACATATTCAATAAAGTGACAACATACAAAACATTCCTCACACTGTTTTCGAGTGGAATATTGTGCATGTTGACTCTATTGTATATGTATGCAGCCCCTCTTTTTCATAAAACCACAACCTGACACTGTATAATATTATTGAAAATATGAGGAATAACAAAAGGAAAAGACAAAAATTGTATAATCACCTGTGACAAATTCTCAGAAAAGAAGTATCCTGCTAGACCACTGTTTGTACTGTTTGCAATAGCTAAAGCCTCCTCTTCACTTTCAAACCTGAAAAAAGAGAAAATCATCTTCCAAAACAAACAGAATAAATTACTAAATAATTTCATTTCTTGAGGGTGGAAAAAGTGGATAGTTTTAGGTATTTGGGGTTGCATGTGGAAGGAAAGGAGGGAGTGGAAGTGGAGGTAAATTGTAGACTGAGAGAAGCAAGTAAATGCCTTGGGGGGTTAAAAAGTGTCATGAGAAATAGGCACCTGGGAATGGATGCAGAGATTATATGAAGAGGTGACTGTGCTGACAACACTGTATGGGGCAAAGACTTGGAATTTAATAGAGGCAGAAAGGAAAAATCTAAATATGTTTGAGAAGAAGTGTCTTAGAAGTATGGTCAGGGTTACAAGGTTGGATAGAGCTAGAAATGAGATGAGGCAGAAAGAAGGTTTGGAAAAGGAGATGGCAGATAGGGCTGATGAAAGAGTACTAGGTGGTTGGCAGATAGGGCTGATGAAAGAGTACTAGGGGGTTTGGACAGATGGAAAGTATGAGTGAAGAAAGATTAGTAAAAGAGGTGTGGAAAGCTGAGATGGATGGAGTGAACTTGAAGGGATGACTGAGGATGAACTGGGTGAATGGGGTGAAGGGGCTTTGAGCAAGAGGGGAATGTCTGTTGAGCAAAAAAGGGAGAAAGCAGGAGATAGGGGTGAGTGGAGAATGGCTATGTATAGATGATACTGTGATGCAAGGAAAGGAGAGGGCAGGCGATAGGGGATAGGGGGTGGTTATGTGTGAATGATATTTTGTTGCAACCTGAAGGGATTTCTCTCTGTCTTCTCTATTTTCTGCATGAGGAGGGGACGGAAAGGGGGGAGGGTCACTGATTACGCGAAGTGGCCTTGCTATGGATGTACTGTGTCTTACTGCATTGCTTCTGACCAAAGTAGTGGTCAGGAGACAGGAACAACCCTTCATACATGAGGAGGCAAGATGAGAGGGAGGTAAGGGTGGTGGATAGGAGTGGGTGTCTTTTGACTTTGCTGTGATATAGTGCTATGAGATGCCCTGGCATTCGACACGAGCAGGGCACCATAGGATTTGCATTGCAGTGTTGTGGGGTGCCCGATCCCCAGATGCTTTCCAGTACAAGGACTCTTTGTTATGGGCACAAGGCCCTCATCGATTGAATAGGTACGACGTTGCATAGTCTTCCTTCTGTGCAGGGAATACGACGTTGCCCAAACATCAGTCTTTAGTTGTCTGTCTCATGGGGAGCATGTAGCTCTCCTACTGTGGTTCACTCCTGCATGCTTAACGTCACAATAAAGATTCCAAATGTTCCCCTGTGTTTCTTTTGCACACATAAGATGGTGCAGTGAGTAGGATAGTGCTTGCCGTTGCTTGCAATGTGCAACAGTGAAACATGGGACTATACATAAATCAGTGGTGCATACATAAACAGTGTACTGACAGAACTACACCAACAGGCGACAGTGAACATGCTGGACCGTGTGTGCAGTGCCAATTACAGTGAGCATGCAGGGACCATGCAAAATTGAGTGACAGTGATAGTGGCGAGCCTTTGTGCACGTAGTGGGGTGAACAAAGAGGCTTTGTCTCACTGCTCTGCCCTACCAGCTGTTAACGTCACCTTGCACGGGGTCCAGGCCAATGCAGACCACGTGAACAAGGAGGCCTTTGTCCCGCTTCACCCCATTCGTTGCAAGAGCCACCTGCACGGAGCCCAACTGACTTGTACAGGCCTGCATCACCACCTCTGTTCCCCAGGGCAATTACGTCACTGCAGGAGGTGGCGACGCCACTGCCGCCCACAGGAAGCATTGATGGTGACCATCTTGGACACCTAGTAGGACCTGCAAGCATGCGCCATGTCACCACGCAAAGGGTTCCCCGCCAGACACACGCACCCACCACCCCTTCTCCCAGGAGATGGCTGGCACCTGCCGTCCTAGTGCCTTCTGGCCCATCATCTTCCATCAACTGTCAGTGCCCGTGATGTGCTGCCTTGCGCAGGTGCATAAATTGCAGGGATATGCCCTCTTTAGGCAGTGGGAGATATCAAGGGCTCTACAGCCACCGCTCAAGGTGCAGACAACATGGCCAACATATCTCGCATGCCCCCCCCCCTTGCAACGGGACGCTTCCAGCCGACCGCCATCCACCACCTGTCAGTGCTCGCGCCGTGCTGCGTACACAAGTGTGTGTGGACATCACAGGGATAGGCACTCAGCACCTAGACACGTTGGAGATATCTGGAGCCAGCCTACAGATATCTGGAGATATCTGGAGCCAGCCAACAACACGGCTGACATATCTCACCTGCCCCCCCCCCCCCACAACAGGACACTTCCGTATCACCTCGACATCAGAGACAGGGACCACAACGCCACCATACGGATTCATGGGGAGGTCCAAACACCCATCCTCTCCTTCGGCTTGGCCATGTCCCACTCAACGTCATGGAGCCTGTCCTGGCGATGAAATCCATGAACAGGTGCACCGAGCTGACATTGCCCACTGACAGCTCACCAGCTGCCATTCGCAACTACTTCTTACGGGACTTTACTGACGTGCTGGTCTCCAAGGACGACCCCAGCACTGTCCCCCTAGGAAAGACGATGGTTACCCACTTTGTGAGAACCCACCTGCAAGCCATCGTGATGCCCCTCACAGCCCGCATGCCCAGGCTGATACCATTCGCATTTCAGGTTCAAGCAAAGGAAGACCCTGACTCAATGGTGCAGCAAGGTATCGTCATGCCTATTGTAAGGCGAGCTCTATCGCTGCCGCCCATGCTGGTGCCCATGTTGATGCCCTTTGAGCACCGGACTGCCCTCTCCCCTCAGCAGAGGATCTGCCATCTTCAGGCATGAACCCCGTTTGATTCCACCCCCGATGTGGTGTGCATGCAGGACTGAAACACTGGGCACTTCCACCTCATCCAGTGTGGTCCATGGTTTCTGACGAACGCCGAAACCTGACATGCCACTACCACTGGAGACACTTGCTGCCATCCAGGTTGCATCCAAATGCAAGCCATACCAGTTTGGATGGCCCCACTTCTCGTGGATGATGGACCATCATCCACTCGTCTCCCTCCTCATGTCAGGAGTGCTGTCACCGGCAATATCAGCGCTTCATGGTGACGACCTCTCGCCAGCTGCCAACACTGACAGGATGCTCTGGAGACTATAGGCAGTGGCATGGATAAGCCCCGCCTACGGTCACCCGCTGACCTGTGTGACCTCTGGGCTTCTGTCTGACCACCACACCCTTACCCAACTCCATCCCTCAGTACAGACGCTCCTCTACTTACGTTCATTCGTTTTACGTTTTTTCGATTTTACGTTTGAACTGTAAAAAAATATTGTAAATTTTTTTTTTCTCAGTGAATTTTTTAGTTTAGCGTGCTCTCCGTAGTTCAAACGATACTTACGCATGATGCTGCGTCCATTGTTTACATGGCACAAACGAGAGACTGAACGTGCCTTGCCTCCTCCTCCTCCCCCTCCTCCTTCTCCACCATCTTAATTTATGTTGCTTGAATTTAATTTATTTGAAATTAATGTTATTATTTTACAATGTTATGTTTATAATTAATGATTTAGGGGTGTTTTATAAGATACGGTAATAGAATTTATGGATGTATAGTACAGTAACAACTTACGTTCATTTTCACGTTACGTTCGGCCGTTCGGAACCTAACTAAAACGTAAGTTGAGGAGCGTCTGTATTTGCTCTGAAATGCCTTTTCCGCTGATGAGGATTGGCACTGTCCAACCAGCCTTGCCACCTCGCCATCTACGGGAGCGACCACTGGCCTCCGGAGATGCCACCCTGTCGCGTCCCATCCTTCAGTGGAGAACCTGCCATCCTCATGCATGGATCCCCCCCCCCCCCCGATTCCGCTTCTGCTGCTCGCCCTGGCTTGCAAGTAAACATTCCCCTCACCATGGTCGGGTGAGCGCAGAGGATGGAGAGGTGTGGTATAGTGCTACGAGGTGCCCTGGCGTTCGACACAAGCAGGGCACCGTAGGGTTTGCACTGCAGTGTTGTGGTGTGCCCGACCCCCAGATGCTTTCCAGTACAACGATTCTTTGTTATGGGCACAAGGTCCTCATTGATTGAATAGGTACAACATGACATCTTCCTTCTGTGCAGGGAATACAACATTGCCCTCACGTCAGTCTTTAGCCGTCTGTCTCATGGGAAGCATATAGCTCTCCTATTGTGGTTCACTACTGTACGCTTAACATCACAATAAATATTCCAAACATACCCCTGCATTTCTGTTGCACACTAGATTGCCTACCTCCCTTACAAGGGGGATAAAGCCCTTGGTATAGACATTAATTTAAATTAAGATTACACCAGCAGTATATAATGCAAAAATCTACAGCAATCTATTGCCTGTACAACAATCCATATAAAAAAATACATACATATACCAAAGGCTTTTTCCCCCTACATGGGGGGTAGCCAAAAAGAAAGAGGCATAGAAACTACTCCCACCCATTCCATTTCCTATATATTCCACTCCCCTCCACCCTCCCTCTTATCTTGGCACCTCCTGGATGATGGGTCATCCCTGCATCCTGTCCATTGCCCTGGGTCAGAAGCAATGTTGCAAGACACAGCACATCCACAGCAAGGCCACTTCATAAATTTGGCTATCCCCCCTTCTTCATCCCCCCATGCAGAAAAGGAGAAGATGGGGAGAAATCCTTTCAGGCTGCATCACATTTTTTCTCATACATACTTCCTCACCCCCCACCCCCCATAAAAACACATTCACAAAAACAAGCTCTTTAGGACTATGTAGCAAACCCCTCGAGACATCAGCTCCACAGTGATTTAGTTTAATATAATGAACTCCACCTCTCAAATAGAGCTATAATGGTGCCACCTCACAGAAGGGTTTTTGAAGCTGGGAATTTAATGTAGCATGCCCTTACTTCATTCGCCTCTAATCCAACCTTGCATCCAAATAGGAATGCTTTAAACTGCTTGGCCAGTAAACATCTCAATGCTAAGACAGTACCAGCACAAAATAGGCCTAGCTACAGAAACAAATTACCCCAGATGCAACCATCACATGAGGACACTGAACATCTCATCTAATATTGCCCCACCGCTATGCCCAGACAAAAATACAACATTTCTCCCTTGAGTAACTTGTGGACCAATCTGGCGGCTGCAGCTGGTTGGCCGAGAGCTGTAGGTCTACTGCAAGAAAGACCTGAGGCAATGGATTGACTGATCAACTTCTTAACTTTCCGAGTAAGCAATTGAGAATTTTCAGGTTTTAGACATAAAAATATTGTCACATATATTCATGACAACAAAGCCTGTATATACTGACTTTCTGAGGCAAACTACTGGTCCAAATATTTCTTCTGCAAAACAGGGTGTATGCTCAGCACAGTCTTCAATTATTGTTGGTTCATAGTACAACCCTCCTTTCTCATGCCTCTTTCCTCCAAGCAAAAGTTTTGCTCCACTGTCCAAAGAACTTTTAACTAAGTTTTCCACCTGAAAAAAATATATATATAATAGAATAATAATAATAATAATAATAATAATAATAATAATAATAATAATAATAATAATAATACATACATATACCAATGGCTTTTTCCCCCCTTACAAAGGTGGTAGCCAAAACAGGCATAAAATCTACTCCCACCCATTCTTTCCCCACATACTCCACTCCCACTCCTTCCCTCCCTCTTATCTTAGCTCCTCCTGAATGACAGGCCACCCCTGCATCTTGCCCCCTGCCCTGGGTCAGAAGCAATGTAGCAAGACACAGCACATCTACAGCACGGCCGGTTCATTCAATCAGCGACCCCCCTCTCCATCTCCTCATGCAGAAAAAGAGGAAATGGGGAGAAATTACTTCAGGCTGCATCAAAATATCATTCAAACATACCCCACCCACTCCCTTCCATACATCACAGTATCATCCATACACAATCATTCTCCTCTCACCCCTATCTTCTGTCTTCTCCCTTCCTCACAGATATTCCCCTTTTTCCCAATACCCGTTTTACCCCATTCATCCATCTCATCCTTGGTCACCCCCTCATGTTCACTCCTTTTACCTATCTTCCACACCTTTTACTTATCTTTCTTCACTCAATTTTTCCATATGTCTAAACCATCCCAATATTCTTCCATCAACCCTACCTCCCAACTTCCTTTCCACCCCTGCTCTCCTCCTCACCTCTTCATTTCTCACTCTATCCAGCCTAGTAACCCCTACCATACTTCTCAGGCATTTCATCTCAAATACATCTAAACTCTTCCTCTCTTATGTTCCATGTTTCTGCTCCATACAGTACTGTCAGCAAAATCACTCCTTCATACAATCTCCTCTTAGCATTCATTCACAAATGTTTATTTCTCATTACACTTTTAACCCCTCCCCCCCAAGGCATTTTACTCTTTCAATTTACATTCTACCTCCACCTCCACTCCTCACTTTCCTGCCACATTTGCACCCAAGTATCTAAAGCTATCCACTTCCTCCAAGCTCTCTCCCTTAATACTCACTTCCAATTTGCTGCCATATTTTTCACTTGTACATCTCATCACCTTGCTTTTACCCACATTTATCTTCAACTTCCTTCTTTTGCACACTTTCCCAAACTCCATCACTAATGTCCTTAATCCCACCTTTGATCCTACTACAAGTGCTGTGTCGTCATCAAATAATAACTGTATTATGTCCCATTTTTCTCCATTTTCTTTAACCATCTCCAATCCCTAGCCCATTATCTTTGCATTTACCTCTTGCACAACCCCCATTATAATGATAACAATTAATAAATAAAAATAAGTAAATACACAAAAATAACATAAACATATTAATTATTAAATAATAATTCATTTAAACCTTAACCCGATGAAATTGAGGCATATAAATCTGTCAGTCAATTTGTTGCTTCAAATCTCTTACTGGAGACCAATGACTGCTTAGAGAAAAAGTATTGCACTGATGAGTTGTGTTAATGTCACATACATACATATACCAAAGGCTTTTTCCCCCCTTATAAGGGAGGTAGCACAAAAAAAAAAAGGCATAAACCACTCCCACTCATTCCATCCCCAACATACTCCACTCCCCTCTGCCCTCCTTAATGTTAGGCAGCGTAAAATTATACATTCAGCGTTTTCTGTGCAGAGTATGCATCTCAGGTATATGGTGTCTGGCACTATATTGTGTCAATACTACTGTAGTGTTAATTTGTGAACTCAATGCAAGCAAACTAAAGTGATTCTTTTTTGTCTTGGGAGTGGAGTATCAATACTGGACCATTCTTGTAAAATAAGCAAGTACAATGAAGATCTTACTTTATGTAGTTGACTTTCATTGATGAGAGGTCCAAATGTTACTCCTTTCTCTGCACCATCTCCAACAACAATTTGCTTTTGCATAGTTTCTTTTACAAGTTCCACAAATTTATCATATATTTTGGATTGAACTAAGATACGGTTTGCACTGATGCAAGTCTGAAAGAAAAAAAATTCTCAATTTTTTATAAGTACCTAACATTTTTGAAACTTTATGCAACATGTGTGATAATCCTTCCATGATGACATGTAACTTCATTTGGTTGAAATGAAACAGTTAAAAACAGATTAACACAACTTCATACACTGCTGAGATTTTTTCATTCATATTGTAATAATTATGTGAACTATCAATATCATATAATTTTATACTAACCTGGCCTGTATTCCTAAATTTGGCAGCCATTAGACCATTGACAGCTTTTGATAAATCCGCAGAATCAAACACGATGAAAGGTGCATTGCCTCCAAGCTCAAGTCCAATTCGCTTTATTCCTTCGCTACACTGTTTGTACAGAAGTTTTCCTACTGCTGTTGAACCTAGATAAATATGTAGAATAGTTGAACCTACAGAAATTATGTTAAAAAGTATCTATTTAGAATTTAAATCAGTGGTTCCCAAATTGTGGTATGCATACCACTAGTGGTACACAAGCATTTGAGGTTATGGGCAATTTTCAGCTGTTGATAACAACTGAAAATATGTCACATAGTGGCCCACTGGCACAGCCATTTCTCCACCTGCTTCTGTACTGTGAATGTATATGTACCTTATCACTAAGTAAAGTAATGGTTGATTTTGTATTTCTTTGCTGTGCATCCCTTGCATTGAAATTTAATGAATAAATTGTATTCTTTGTCACTGGTCCATTTGGGCGTTCTACTTACGAATGAATTAATAGTGGACTAAACTGTGTTTTTCTGGAACCAGGAAGTATGTGGCAATGGTACGGGACCTCCAAGTGGTACTCAATCAGAAAAACTTTAGGAACCACTAATTTAAATCAATAACATTATAAGTCAGGAAAAGTGATCATCATGTATTGTGAAGCCATTGTGAATTCTCATGCTTAACCACTTTGGTATGATGATGCCTACATAGGCATTATGAGGTGCAAGTGGGTACACTAGAATGCTGGCATCAGCACTTTAATTATATTTTTTTGTAGTTGGTGTCTCGCGACACTGCTTCTGACCCAGGGCAGTGGACAAGGTGCAGGGATGACCCGTCATCCAGGAGGTGCTAAGATGAGAGGGAGGGTGGAGGGGTGTGGAGTGTATTCAGGGATGGAATGGGTGGGAATGATTTTATGCCTTTTCCTTTTTGGCTACCTCCCTTGTAAGGGGGAAAAAGCCTTGGTATATGATGATGATGTAGTTGTACACACATTAGCCCCCAATTCTGTAAACAGGTTTGATTATGTTTTCTGTGTTTATTATTATTCAAAGTAAAAGAGAACGAGTAATACAGTAGTGACTATATTATATAATGGGAGTAGTGTGATGCAGCATACATATGGCAGCTAATGCTGCACATGAGAATTTGACTTGTACTGAAGTGGTTAAACAAAATGGTGGAAACTTATAAGTACTTGCTTACAGTAGTCCTGCAAGATGGATAGCAGAGAGAATCATCTCCCTGCTGCCCATTTTGAAAAGCCATCAAACCCCTATTTTCCACCTGGTGGTGCAGCCTTGGGTTGGCACTGTTTCCATACTGGGCCCAAGATATCTATCAACTTCAATTGTAGTTATTTCACCTTTACATATGAAGAGCTGACAACCATTAATTGCTCCCCTCCTCCTAGTACCTTCAGCTGATCACATAAAACAGCCCCACATTCATACAGCAAAGACACTAGTCCAAAGTTTCTTCCCAGAGAAATCTACAGGGGGGTCTAAGGACCACTGTTGGCCCCTGCAGGGCTGCAGGTTTACAGTCAGTAAAAAGTGAGGCAACAAGTATCATTGTTATTAACAAAATGGAGCAAATTCAACAAAGGCAGAAATGAAAGGGTCATTAAGAAAGATCTTGCAGTCAAAGCTACTATATGGCAGTCAAAGATACTATTGCCTTCCTAGGCAGAATAGGTACCCAACATTCTTTGTAGCTTTTTTCATTCAATCCTGGGACCAACAATGAACACTCGCATGAGTTGGTCCTGAGAGATGGACATAGATTTGCTTTCCTGCTGCCCATCTTCAAAATCCATAAAAATCCTCACCTCATTGATTTTAATTGTCAGATCTCTGACATATGCGCTGAAGATTATGTGAGTATCAAAAGCACAGTCCACAGTTTTTGGGTTCTTTGTTATGGAATGGTTTGACCATTCAATTTTACTATTGGTTGTTTCTTTGAGTCATGGTTGTCTGGAGTGAGCAGTGTTACTGATGATTTTTGAAGGTAGACCTCCATTCTATTATTTCTAAGCCAGGGTTCTAGTTTGTCTACTTACACTTGAGTGTCTTTAGCAATTATTTTGTAGTTGCCATGCCAGGTTATCATTGTCAGATAATATTCACAGGGGAGCACTTTGGAGTTATGTACTGGATCTGGTTTTGGGAGATTACTTGTGAAGAGGTTGAATAAAACAGATGAAAGCATTGCTCCTTGGGGACTTTACAGACTTCTAGTCCCAAAAATTTGATTGTACTCATTGCTCTGCATTGTCTGCCTACTAAGAAGTTTATTAGTCACTTATTGTTACCAGGGCGTGCAGTAGCCTACTGAATACCATGTCCAATTCATGAGCAAATAGTCGTGAGTTCAATTCTCAGGGCCCACTGTGTGCTTCCTGTGTTGGTTCATGACAGCCCTGGCCAGGCAGGAAGGCAACCCAAACATTGGCCAATAAAATCCCAGCCACTTTGCAGGAGTGGAATGGGGAGTTTTTTTGACGAGTTTATTGTTGTCACTGTGAATGTTTATTTCCGATTTGTTCATATAGTGTCAGGGTGATTCATTTTAAAGTATTCAGTCTAACATTGTGAACTTCCCTATCAAGAGCTTAGGGCAGTGCCCCTTACAGAGGACTTTGTAGCATGGAATTTAATGAACCATGCCCTTGGTCTAACTTGCTGCTGATAGCAAATTCAGTGTTTAAGAAAAAAGTCAAGCATAAGTACACATGGGAGTGGGTGGTGGATGGAAGAGTGGGAGATAGGGCTTTCATGGACTACATAGTGGTAACCAGAAGAGTAGGAAGAGTTTTGGATGTACATGTTCTAAGGGGAGAGAGTGGGGGAATATAAAATAAATTTCTGGTGGAAGGTAAGTTGAGAGTGGAGGACAGATGAAGAAAGAGGAAAAAGACAGAAGGTATGGAGGTGTACAAGCAGAAGCTGAAAGAGTAGTGGGAGGGAGTGAAGGGTAGAGCAGAACTAGGAGTGGAGGAGGAATGGGTATTGTTCAAGGAGGGCGTCACAAAGTGTGCAAACTTGGTGTGTGGAACGAGGAGGACTAGAGGAAATAGAAGGAAGGGTAGCAAGTGATGGGATGATGAAGCAGAGAAGGTTGCAGAAAAGAAGAAATGAGCATTCATAGATAGGTTACAAAATAAGACTAGAGAATCATATGAGAGGTACAAAGAAAAGAGAGAAGTAAAGCATAAGATAAAGGAGGCAAAGAGGAGAGTAGATGTGAAATGAGTTAAGAGTACGAGAGAAAATTTTGAAAGTAATAAAAACATGCTTTGGAAAGAAATTAAGAGAGGAAGAGGATGCAAATCAAGTAGAGAAGAAAAAGTAAAAGGTGCAGATGGAGAGATGATAATGGAAGAGATGGCAGTAAAAGGAAGATGGGTAAAGTATTTTTGGGAGTTGCTAAATGTGAAGGAGGATAGGGAGGGAATGGTAGTTGCAGTGGGAAATGCTGAGAAAATGACAGTGATGAATGTGGGAAATGGAGGAAAAATAAGGAAAGATGAGGTGAAAGCAGTTATTAAAATGATGAGAGTAGGTAAGGCACCTGGGTTGGATGGGTGTCATGCAGAATGTCTAAAAAAAGGAAGGTACAGTGATGATGGAGTAGCTGGTGAGGTTATTTAACGTTTGTCTAAAAGAGGGTAGAGTGCCAGTGGACAATAGGAGTGCCTGTATAGTTCCACTTTACAAGTGAAAAAGGGACATGTGTGAGTGTAGCAGTTTCAGAGGGATCAGTTTGTCGAGTGCAGTTGGGAAGGCTTATGGGAGGATCTTGACTGAGAGGATTAGGAGATGAACAGAGGGGGTTATTGGTTATTGGTGCAGAACAGTAGGTTTAGGAAAGGCAGGGGTTGCATGGGTCAGGTTTTTGTGGTAAGGCAGATATGTGTGAAAGCTTTAGGAAAAGGTAAGGATGTTTTGGGGGCCATTATGGATTCAGAAAAGGCTTAAAACAGAGTAGACAGGAAGGCACTGTGGGAGGCATTACAGATATAAGAGATGGGAGGAAAGCTGTTAAGAGCAGTCAAGAGTTTTTACAAGAGAGGTAGAGGCTGTAATAGAATTAAAAATAGAGAGAGTGAGTGGTTTGAGGTAAAAGTGGGACTTTGTCAGGGATGTGTTATGTCACCTTGGCTGTTCAATTTATATATGGATGGGGTGGCATGAGAGGTAAACACAAGGTTAATGGGCCAGGGATTGGAGACAGTTAAAGAAAATGGAGAAAAGTGGGAGATAAGCCAGTTGTTGTTTGCTAATGACACAGCACTTGTGGCAGGATCAGAGGACATATTAAGGAAATTAGTGACAGAGTTAGGGTAGGTGTGCAAAAGAAGGAAGTTGAAGATAAATGTGGGTAAAAGTGAGGAGATGAGATGTACAAGGGGAGAATGTGGCAGCATACTGAAAGTGAGTACTAAGGGAGAGAGACTGGAGGAAGTGGATAGGTTTAGATACTTGGCTGAGAATGTGACAGGAAAGCAAGAAGTGGAAGTGGAGGTAGAGTGTAGATTGAGAGGAGCAAGTAAATGTCTTGGGGGATTAAAAAGTGTAATGAGAAATAGACATATGGGAATGGATACTAAGAGAAGAGTGTATGAAGGAGTGATTGTGCCAACAGCACTGTACGAGGCAGAAACACGAACATAAGAGGAAGAGAGGAGGAGTTTGAATGCGAGATGAAATTCCTGAGATGGTAGGGGTTACTAGGCTGGATAGAGTGAAAAACAAGGATGTAAGAAGGAGAATGGGGGTGGAAAGTGAGTTGGGAGATAGGGTTGATTAAAGATTATTGGGATGGTTTGGACACATGGAAAAAATGAGTGAAAAAAAATTGTAAAAGAGGTGTGGATGGCAATGGTGGAAGGAGTGAACATGAGGGGGCAACCAAGGATGAGATGGTTAGTTGATTGGTTGGTTTATGACAAGTGCCAGAGCCTGGGGGCCATTCAGTGCATATATATCTACCTATTCTTTAAAACATTTACTTATTCCAATTCATCCACTCAATTTCTGTAAAAATTTAAATATGGTAGAACAAATCTATTTCCTTTAAAAAACATTTTATCCAATCTATGGGAGCGTCCTCTCCTAAAACTTTAGTAATGGTAAGCCCTTCTAGAAGATTGTTTCTTCTAGCAGAGCTGAATTGTGGGCATTCCTTTAAAATGTGTTTTACAGTAAGGTTCTCTCGACAAGTGGGGCAGAGGGGAGCCTGTCTCTCCGCTCCAGTCGTCAACAGGTATTTGTGGGTTAAAAAGGTGTGCCTGATTCTAAGGAGAGTCATGATGATACCAGTCCTCCTGTCCCCCTGGAAATGACTCCAAGGGATGACAGAAGGTTTGATGGATTTGAGCTTTAAATTGTTGTTTCCATTATTCCATTGAAGTTGCCACTGTTCTCTGGTGTAACTTCTAATGCGGTTTTTAAAATCCATTTTGGGGGTTTTGAGTTGGGAGATATGAGCCAGCCCAGCTGCTTCTTTAGCTGCAGCATCGGCTAACTCATTTCCGTTTATTCCCATGTGGGAAGGAACCCAGCAGAAGTGCATGGTTATTTTCTTTCTGTTACTGAGGACCAGCCAATCTTGTATTTGTCCGATAATGGGGTTGACTGGTAATATTGATTTTATTGATGTTAAAATGCTCTTACAGTCTGTATATGACAAATATTTTATCAGATGCATTGATAAAAATATAAATTAAAGCATTAAGAACTGCCAGCAGTTTAGTAGTACAATGTCATTATTGTCTAGTAGGTCTTCTACTATATTGCCCCAACAATTACATGTTCTTTCTCCCCACAGCCTGTGTCTGGCATTAAAATCCCCCATTAAAATGAATGGTTGGGGTAGCTGGTCTATCAGGTTCTGTAAGTCTTCCAGTATTAGTTGCCTGAATCATCTTGCAATCTGTTTTCTAGTGCAGGCTCTAGATATAATGGGCATAGAGCAATCCATTTAGTGGTAAAAATCTGGATTGCACATGCTTGTAAAGCTGAATTTAGGTGAAGGCTTTGATGATTCATTGACTTATAAACAATTATGCCTGTATCTTATGCCTGGTCCTCCCTGTATAGGTACACCTGGAGGAGGTGGGGATCTGTAGATAGCATATTCATGTCCTAAATTTGGGGAAGTATTTCCTAGCATAGTCTCTTGTAAACAAATGGCAGAGACTTTAATTTCTTTAAAAAGAATCCAAAGTTGTTCTAGGTTGGAGTTGAAACCACATATGTTCCACTGGATAAGAGACATTATTTAGGTCGCTTCTTTACGGGGTCTCTAGTGGGGCTTGTTTCAGGGGTCTCTTTTTTGGGTTTCCAGGTTTTGTTTTCTGAGTGGGATGGTCCCGAGGTGGAGTGATTGGATCTTTTTTGGCGGGCACCTTCAGGTGTTACTTGGATTGGGGTGAGAGTTCGGGGTCTTTTCTTATAGAAGTTTTGCATCTCCTTGGACTTTTAAGTTTTTGTACTTTTGGTTGTACAAGGTTGTGACTTTTCTTGGTTAAGGTCCCATAGTCTGGAGAAGAGTCTATTTGTGGTTCTCAGAAGCAGATGGAATCCAGGGGGTGCTCGAGGAAGCCTGGGGTGTCCCTGGCGAAGTTTGGAGTGTTCACTCCCTCCACATCTGCCTTCCATACCTCTTTTACTAGTCTTTCTTCACTCATTCTTTCCATGTGTCCAAACCATCCTAATATTCTTTCATCAACCCTATCTCCCAACTCCCTTTCCACCCCTGTTCTCCTCCTCATCTCCTCATTTCTCACTCTGTCTAGCCTAGTAACCCCCATCATACTTCTCAGACACCTCATCTCAAACACATTCAAACTCCTTCTCTCTTCCTCTCTTATGTTCCATGTTTCTGCCCCATACAGTGCTGTTGGCACAATCACTCCTTCATACAGTCTCCTCTTAGCATCCATTCCCAAATGTCTATTCCTCATTACACTCTTTAATCCACCAAGGCATTTACTCACTTCTCTCCTTCTACATTCTATCTCCACCTTTTCCAGCCACATTTGCACCCAAGTATCTAAAACTATCCACTTCCTCCAGTCGCTCTCCCTTAATGCTCACTTCCAGTCAACTGCCACTTTCACCCCTTGTACATCTCATCACCTTACTTTTACCCACATTTATCTTTAGCTTTCTTCTATCACATACTCTCCCAAACTCTGCCACCAAATATAAGGGAGGCTTCTAACTGAAAGCATAGATTCATCCCCCACATAACAAAACCTATCCATACCTTTTCCTACCTTAGCACCTCATGCATGAAAGAACATCCCTGTTCCCCATCACAGTACATAGGCCACAGGCAATGCAGCATGACAAAGCACCTCTACAGTACAGCCCAACAACCAGAGCTGGTTTAATCTCACCATTATATCATCTGGCAATCTCCTACTCAACCACTCATAAAACTTTACAAAACACAGTAACTGCAAGTCATGATATTTTCATATATGCTCAGAGCAACTTCATAATCTATCTTATCTGATATACAACTTTCTTATAATCAGCTATTACCTGTTATCTGAATGCCAAGTCTTCTATGAGAGAGAACAGGGGCAACAGATTGATTGACTACACAGCATACTTTCTTTTTTTTTCCTGATAATGGGGAGTTTGTGATGTTAAAACCAAAAACCAAATCTAGTACACAGGAAAGGCAACCAACCTTGGATATGAGGGATGAGGAGAAGGAGTAGAAGAGGATGAAAAGTAGGGGTAGGAATTGTGGCATGTGCTATAGTGGTTTGGCCTAGGATACTAGCATAGAGCAGGGTACTATAGTGTTGTGGCATGCTCCAACCAGCAGTGATGCTTCCAATACAAGGATCCTTTGTTACAGCCGACAAGGCCTTATTCATGCATGTATTAGGTATGACATCATCTTGCTCTGCATAGCAAGCAACGCTTGCCCTCATGTCAGTCCATACCCATCTGTCATACTGTGAGCACATAGCACTTCATGTATCCACAACTCACTGATTAATAAAACTGTCAATTGCCCCCCTCCCCATGTTTCAATAACTTGTTGCAAAACATAACAGGAATGACAAAGAAAGTGAAGTGGAGACTTCAACAAAATGTGAGAAAAAGAGGGAAATGGAAATTTATCCTTTTAATTCATTTCTTGAACAAAGAAATTAGTCCCACCCTTTTTCTTATTCTAGTTTTAGAAAGTGGATGGACTCACTGATGGTGTTTGGGCTGACTACCACCATCATGGGGTGCTCAGTCATATATGGAATATATCTATCTATATACAGTGGGTAATGGGCAAGATGCAGGGATGACCCAAGAAAAGAGGGAGGGAGGGAGGGCTGAACAATGGGGGTGGAGTATGTGGGGATGAAATGGGTGGGAGTTGATTTATACCTTTGACTTTGGCTACCTCCCTCGTAAAGAGGAGAAAGTCCTTGGTATATGTATGTATGTACATACAAAAAACAAGCAATGTCTTGCTGCAGTGCTTTTGACCCAAGGAGTGGGAAGGAGACAG